>NC_142808.1:41638494-41765994 GCF_049724085.1 Artemia sp. Qi Xiang Cuo | reverse complement strand
AAAGCAAAAAGAGAGACATTTTTAGATTGCGAATTATTTTTTTTTTTTTATGATTAATGTCGCGTCTGTGAAAATTCCCCCTCTCCCTCCTTACCCTTTATTTATCCTTAGGATATTTATTAAACTAAAAGGAAGTACTAAAACAATGAAACGTTTACTTTATAATATGCAGCATATTTTTATCAATATGGTATCATATTTCTTTTGACTATTATTCACATTTTTTATACAATTAAAATATAATTATTTTAGTCCAATATTCAACACAATCTCTTTGGCTAAACTGGCTATCTTTGAGTCTACGCAGCAGGTACCCGTTGTATAATGGATCAAAGTATGGAAACAACAACAAAGAAAGATAGTATTAGGGCTATATATGGGTCCGTCAGCGGTGTGGGGAGAGGTGGTGTGGATTGTCAGGGTGATGTTGAAAAGAAGCATACAAAAAGGAATCTGATGTTACTACTTTTATTTTATTAAGGTGTTTTCTTCTGAATACCTGCTTTTCTACAACTTTCCCTTAAATTTTAGAAATTCGTGGTTTTCAGATAAGAATAGATCAAAGATGGGCCCAAGGGATACAATATGTTTTTATTTTGGTGTCCTTGGTGTTTTCAAGGTTTTTTCCATTATTTTATAAAGGACTAATTTTTGGAGTGGGTTTTAACCCCCTCTGAACCTCCCCCCCCCCCTAAATATTGGACCGACTCGTAAAAGAGTAACAAAATGTGTATAAAGAAAAATATGAATTCTTTTGTAAAGTTTTTTTTTGTAAAGTTCCATCCTCAAATAAAAATCCTGGATACGGCCTTGTGTGGATAAGCATATTTATTACAACAAATAAAACAAGACAGATATGAATATTTGAGGACAACATGGGGAGATGGAATTAAAACTACTAGCGCCGCATAGCGTTCGGTGACTTCATTAAAATACTCAATTTCTCAAAGAATATTGGATAAATGATATAATTCATCTACAGTGTCACTCGAAGTTGACTTTTTGCAAATTAGTCAAAGTTAGGTCGCTTAAACCTGCGAGGAGTTTGTTGAGAGGAATGCGGTGATGAAATATGGTGCCGCACCCTGTCTGTTCAATCAGCTTTTTACTGTTTTTTTTTTTTTTTTTTTTTTTTTTTTTGTGTATATCTTATGCTTGTATTTTTCTAATTACCAATTTTTCTTAGACTGATACTTATTGTATTGCAGGTGGGAGGCTATTGTTAGAGAAGTTACAGCAATATCAGCCTAAAATAGCAGTTTTTAATGGGAAAGGCATTTATGAAGTTTTCTCCGGGAAGAAGGAATTCTCATTTGGAAAACAACCTGAATTTATTGATGGAACTAGCACGGTAGGTAAACTATTATTGTGCAATCCAAAGATTATAATTGCCTAAGGACAGTTTTGCCGAGTTGAAGGGGGAGGAGGGGTAAAGTCAAAAATTAGGTGAATTTTGTGACAATTCTAGGGGTCAATTGTATTAGTCATCATTTCTTGGGGGGAGGTATGGGGTTTGTTGTCCCTCCCCTCTTGCCTGTGAATGATTTGAAGATTTTGGAAATAAAACTACAGTTATAGCATCATGTTCAACAAATACTGTGGAGTTAGGTGATAGTTTGTATTTCAACTATCTAATTCGATTGTTGTTAACTTAGTTTTAGTTGTTAATGTTGAATTTTCCGTAAAGGTACTTGGTAAGTCGCTTAAATTTGTTACCAGTTTCAGTTATATTGAGAACTTTCACCCTTTCGTCCGTTTGCTGTGCCTGCTTTTCAAAATTTCTCGCTTTCTTCTAATTTGTTTAGAGTAATAAAACAAATAGTTTAAAACCAAGTTGTCTGTAGTGCCATCTTTGACTCTCGTAGTTTGATTTTAGACGGCAGTTACTTGAAGAGTAGTTTACTCAGTTGAGTTAGTAAAAGTTAGCGATAAGCTTATAAATGGAAGCGTGATGACTGTGTATACACCACGTGGGTTGTGGTTCCTGGCTCTTGGATCGATTATGACTTGTCTTTGCCCTCAGTTACGACATCTGAAAACCTCTTTTTTATGCTATTTCCCAAATCCCATACATTCTTTGAAATATTTCACAGCTGGCTTCAGAGAGATGATTGCATTGATGATGCCCCTTAGCCTGCATGACTAGGGGCAGGTTTTTATCATTTCAGTCATTACTAGCAATTTCTGTTAGCTTGTGGAAACATATTAATTGGCCCTGAATTTTTAAATGCTTCATATACGAATAAAGTTTGAAACAGCATTTCAAACCTCAAACCAAGAAAATTCAAAAGTATAAAGCACAAAAGTAACTAAAAAGTTACTCTTGTGAAATATTTCAGTTTCTTGCTCACTATCTTGAATTATTCTTCCTATGATGCTTCAAGAGTTAAAAGCAGGGCCGTATCCAAGGTTTTTATTCAGGGGGGGGGGGGTTACGAAAAAACTTTAAAAACATATCAAAAATATGTTTTTATCCATCTTTATTACGTTTTTACGAGTTGGATAAACATTTCAAGGGGGGATGTCAAACCCTCTAGCCCTTCCCCTGAATATGGTCTTGACTAAAAGCTTAGAAACTATTAGAAAAGCGCTGGATATATTAATTTTAAAGTTTTTGGATAAATCAACTTTTATTCATAAATTTAAAATATTAATAATTTCTTGCAACAATGTGTTGAATTGTTTGAGAAATGTACTAACAATTGTTAGTAACAACTTTCTATTAGTTTACGGAAACGTATTTTTGATAGTAACATTCTTTTTGCTGAAATACCAAGGACATTAAAATAAGAAGAATTTTTAACTCTGGATCCATCCTAGAAACTGCCAAAACTACGATTTTCTGTTTTTCGTTTTTGTTGGTTGTGTCAAAATCCCCGAGTATTTACTAAGGGCAATAGCAAATTTTCGACAGTGTTGCTGCATTGAATCATAAAGACAAATAAGCGAAACTAATTGGGTAAATCTGACAACACTTTTCGTCCGTCAAAATTTGAACATTAGTAATCAGGTGACTCTCAAAATGTGTTTTAATGTCATGCAGGGCCGTATCCATGGGGAAGATCAATGGCGTAATTTCGTGAAAATCCGGGGGGAGGCAAACTTGGAACCAATTCTCCCAAATCAAGTGAAAATGACGGTGAAAACTGAAAATGATCCTTATATTGCCATAAAGGAAAAGATATACTAAAGAAAACTCATCTGTTTCTCCGGATGCTAGAATTATGCAGGCTTATCTTAGTTTTGACAAAACTATGCAGAAACTAAGTTTTATCTGGGGGGGGGGGGGAGTTGCTAACTTTGGTCCGAAGGGGGGTAGTTGTCCCCCTCCCCGCTGCCCCATTGCAAATTACGCCCCTGGGGAAGATGTACCCGGCTTGAACCTCTTCCCCTTCGCAAAATTTTGTCTGGCTCGTACAAAAGTAGCAAAATATATAATAAAAAATGTTCCTGTGTTCTATAAAGTTTTTTCGTTATCCTTCCCCCCATCCCAGCGAACCAAAGTCCTGAGTTTGGGCCTGATTTTTAAGCTTATTTTTTGCTGATTTTTCTTCCCACGTTTCTCTTTTTTAAGTTTGACGCCCGCTGCTACCAAAAATTGCATAACTGAATTTGCAGTTCTTTTTCATAAAAGTTTCCTAGTTTGTAATAATATATATATATATATATATATATATATATAACCGTATATATACGGTTATATATATCCAATGTAACAATGTAACTCGTATATATATAACCAATGTAACCATGTAACCAATGTAAATTATCAGATTTCATTTTCATTGGTTGTTGAAGGGGGTAGAAACAGGTGTTAAACAGAATCCACAAGATTCTTCAGACTGTGGATCAACTTCGATTTATTTCTTCAAATCATCACTATCACAAATCTTCACATTCAGGAACCTTCACTGTGATGACAGCAGTGTAACCAGTGATCATATCCTAAAGTTTGTATCGTAAACCTCAATCGTAAGGTTACAATCGCATCGTAACCTTAGCCACAATCGTGACCTTAGAATCGGATGATTTCACAGCCTCCGTATTTTAAGGAAGACAGCTTGAGCACCGTAATAATGGAGTAACTTAACCGTGAATTAAAGAGAACCTGGTATTATTTGCGCCACCTATTCATCTTCAAATCGTAGGTGGCGTTTATAAATTAAATATTGACATATATTAGAAGATCACTTTCCGAAATAAGGTTTCGCCTAATTAATCTGCAGTTACATGTTGATAGCTGTAATTGAAGACACTAATGAACAAATAAATTTGATCGGCCTTTTGAATTTAATGACTCCAAATTTGTAATTTTATTACGAATTGACTCTAACGTTGTCTAACTAGGCTGTATTTCGTTATTAGAAAGGAACATAAATAGAATTATTTTTTTATGTCTCTTATTAAAGAGACCATTAAAATATCTTCTCTGAGTTAGAATTCAGATTATTTTGAAAACCTCACTTTTTAACTCTCTATTTTAATATTACATTAACGTGTGAAAGTTTAAATCTGGAATGGGAAAAGTATTTTGTACGGTTTTGCCATTGACTTGATGTTCGATAGTCATGAATTTTATCATTTTCCTATGTTTTAACTAACAAATTCGTGGCACCTCAGATGGATAGGTTTCCTTCTTTTCTTTTTTAATACTTCTGGCGATCATTTAACCTGATGGCATTGTCTATTCAACAAGTATTTGTCAAATTTATTAATATAGAAACCTTCTTTTTTCAGTATACAAATGAAATTTGTTTCTTTTATAAAAAATTTTCGAATGGTGTTCTTTATTTTGCGACAAATATTCAAGATTTTGCTCTCTTAGGATTTTGACAAAAAAAAAACTATTTCAGAAATAAATTTTTAAAAAAATTAAAAACTGTATCTAGTGCTTTCTGATAGCTGATCTGAGTATTATTGGATGTATTATTTTTTCATCCCCAAAAAATCATTAAAGTTCCTTACGAAGGGTAGGCTAAAGTGAAAAGAGAGGAAGTTCAAGGTCATAATTTCCTAATTTTTCTGTAGTTCTAATTTTCCAGTTGTCCAAAAAAATTAATTTCGGAACATACATGAATAGTAATACAATATCAACGTAAAGGTTCAAATCATAAACCACTCTTAAATCTTAATCAAAAGGATTAGTTTGGAACTTTGATGATAAAGAAGCTACTGAATTTTATTTCAATTATTTATTTTAGATGTCCCCCAGAGGGGTCACTGGGGAGGGTGAGCTGCCTCCCCCTGCATACGCACTTGAAAATACTAAGTAACGACCTTTGAATTTGTGTTTCAGAATTTTCGCAGACTTTTAATTAAATATTTTGAAATAAAACTGATTAAAAAAATAAAACTAAAAGATCCTTTCTTTTTAATTTGGACAGTAAATTTAGCTCATTTATGTTAGTTTACTTGATTGTCCAGGGCATTAAAGCTCCTGTTATAGAATTGTATTGGATGTATGTGCAGCATTCTGGATTGCTCATCACACTCTCTGTGGGCCACCGTGGCCCACTAGCCCTCGTATTCATGATCTTGCGTGGCTAACTAACTATCGCAACGCAAATGCAGAGGAAACATATTGTGAAAAATGTTAACTTTAAAGTTTTAACAACTTAATAAATAAGAATACCAGGCATAAAAAACAAACATTAACATAAAGAAGAACACCAAGCATAAGAAGTAAACATAAAAATAAGCATAAAGAAACATAAACACCCAATAAATATAAAAATAAACAAAAGTAAACATAAAAATAAAAATGAAGTAGCAAAAACAAGAACATCATGCTTAATAAGTAAACATAAAAATAAGCATAAAGAAACATAAACGTAAGATTAACATAAAGATTAACTAAAATAAATATAAAGGAACAAAATAATAAACAAGAAGAAAAATTGTATCGCTGTGCAGATGGGGGACCAGCGCTCCTTCGTGTTGGATTCAAACAAACCTAGATCTTTTATTGAAACTCAAATTATTTATATTAAAAAAAAAAAAATAGTTAAAATTGTTATTAAATCGCTTGTTTGGATGAAGAAACCTGCACATTCAGTGGTGCTGTTGTTTTTTTACTTCTACGAAAAATTCCCCCCAAAAAATTTCTCTAACCGGATTCGCGTGCTTTCCAAACTTACCATTTGACGAAAACTTACATCCTAAATACGTAAACCCATCCCTACAATCTAAATCTATTCCCTCCCATTTTACTCTATCCCTACTAGCAATCTTACCCCCTTTTCTAAAAACAATAAGTACCGATTTCTTTGCATTCAGGCTTAGTTGTTTCCTATTTATATAATCCTTAGTTCTATCCAACAAGAGCAGTAAATCCCCTTTAGACTTTGCCACTAGTGCCAGGTCATCTGCAAACATCAGCATGCATAGTTCACAGACATCTAATGCAACCATTGGGGCTCCTTGCTTCCTAAGAAAATCCGGCAAATCATTAATAAACAACGAAAATAGCAGTGGAGACAGGGGACAACTTTGTTTAACTCCCTTTCTAGAACAAATTACATCTGAAAATTTTCCTGCCACCCTAATAACAAACTTTGTAGCTTCATACATACTTATTAAAATCCTTACAAGTGGGTATGGCAGGCCAATATTTATACAATCCTTCATTAACAGTTCCCTATTTACATTATCAAATGCCCCTTTTAAATCCAATAAAGCTACATACAATATACCTCCCTTCTTATTTATAAACTTATCAACTGAACACCTTGAAATAAAAATCTGATCAATCGTACTGTGTCTCTCGCTGATTTCTGACTGCTCAATATCTACCCTTTAAGTTTTCTGGAGCCAACTTCTAAGTCTGTTATCTAATACTTTCGGCATTTGCTTTCCTAGTGTGCTACTTAAATGTATACATCTATAATTTTCGTATAGTTTACTATTCCCTTTCTTAAAAATCAGCACTCTTACTTCCAGGCTCCCCTCATCAGACCAAATTTCAGATCAAAGAATTGCTGTAAATATCAAAGAAATAATATACAATGTTACGCTAATCTACACTTTCAAAGAGCTGTTTGAATAACACCAGGGCCAGGTGCTGAACATCCCTTCATCTCTTTTAAACTTTTCGATGCTTCTTCTACCCTAACTGGCTCGATTAAAGCATCATCTTCTTCCTTCATAGGGCCATAAACTTTATCTTTGATACTCTTCTTCCAATTATCTTCAAATACACACTCATTTTCCGTTGTCTCCTGCCTCTTTAACTCACTTGACCAGGTGTCCGCGGGGGGGATATCTTGGCTTGTCTCCCTTCTGGTAGAATTTGGAACCTTCTTCCAAAAAAACTTTGTTATCCTTATCCTTTAATGCCTTGCTCTATCTCCTTAATATCTTCTTCTTCTTTCATCTTCTTACGCTTTCTTACTACTTTCTTGTACTCTCTCCTAATTCTTCGGTATGCCAATAAATTTTTATCTAAAGTCCTTGGTCTCTGGAACCTGACTACATCTAACGCTTCTTGTAACATAGCTTTTAACTTTTTCCTTGCAATATCCAATTCCCTCTCCTCTGAATTCCTACCCTCAATTTTATCACTTTCTCCTGCTCCTACGCAAATATCATACACTACCTTGTTCAGTCCCTTTAGACTCTCCTCCACCTTACCAAATTTACAAAATTCCTCACACTCTTCTACTAGTTCCTGAGTACTACCTCTTATCCCTTGGTTTACTATCTCTTCTGTCTCCTTAACTATTTTTACACACCTATCAATTAATAATCCCAGAAAAGACTATATTTTTCTAATCTTGACTTGCTCGAGTTTTATTTCTTGAGACATATAGAAAAACCATATTTCACATCTAACCTAAATTACTTATTTTTTCCTCAAAGATAACCAAAGACACACTCCTTAGCCCGCTTGTCTTACAAAGTCATATTTTGCAAATTCCAAAACTCAAAAATAAACCTTTTTATTTCACCTTTCTTACCTTATTACAAACAATGAAATATAAAGTTATGTTATTTAACAAATATATTTGTTTTTCTAGCTGACTAGAAAAACTAGCCGATTGGTTGGCGCGCTAGACTTGCAAGTTTGTGTTCGTAAGGGTAGGGGTTCGAGTCCTAGTGTCGTTGATTATTTGATTTGGAAAGGGGGTCATAGACGTGACTTTGTAAGCTCAGCCAGGGTCAACCCAGCTCTAAATGGATATCTGGAAAAATCTTGGGAAGGTAAACAGGAAGGGTGTGCGAAAGCACAGGATGGCTGGCCCCCAAACCCCCATTGTGCCCCCTAGGCGTAGGGTCATAAAATTAAAATCAGCACCGCCGGTTTATACTATAGAGTCTTGTGCTGTCTGACAAATAATGCGTCTTAGCTTTTGTTAGAGGGATACAAAGAAACAATAGTTGCTTAGAAAAATGGTTACTTAAGCGATGTAGCTATTTAAAAAATGTACCATTTCGTTGTGGAGAATTTGGTTACAAGTTATGGAGTACTAGACCCGATTTATATACTACCATACAGATATCTGTAGGATTTTTTTTGCAGATGAAATAATTTTTTAAAGATCTTTTTAGCAACGCCATCTAATAATATTATTTTAGAGTTATAGAGGGCAGGAATCACCTTCAAGCGTTTTATTTTAAAATTAATTGGCTACGTAATTATTGGATCGAAAAAGAAAATAGGATCGAAATACTTGGGCTAACCAAAATACATTTTAATAAAGTAGTTGTGAAATTAACAGTTAGACATAATAGCAAAAATAATGAGAAATTAGACGGTAATATTAAGTCGGTTTCAACTATTTAAATATTTATAAAATTTCTATTATTTTAGTTATGTTTTAATTATCTGTTTTAATTAAATTAAAAGTTAATGTTAAATTCATTGGAGAAAATACTAAAAGGATGTCAAGTTTAGTCTCTCTCTTTCTCTCTCTCTCTCTACTCTCTCTCTCTCTCTCTTCTCTCTCTCTCTCTCTTCTCTCTCTCTCTCTCTCTCTCTCTCTCTCTCTCTCTCTCTCTCTCTCTCTCTCTCTCTCTCTCTCTCTCTCTCTCTCGCTTTCTATCTCTTTCTTCCTCTACTCTTTCTTTTCTTATTCTTCAAGGATCTGGCTAATTGTCATAAGAAATGACGTGGCCCAGCACATATCTGAACTAGTATGTAGGTAAATTTGGTTTTATTAGTATTTTTTTTTTAGGCTAGTTACAGATATTTCTAGTTTAAAAACTGGCACAAGGAGCCGCACATTTCAGTCTAGGCTGAAGCATGAACAATAAGCTAATCTAAGTAAATGTTAACTTGATATATAAAGAAGAAAACAAATTATTAAGGCAACACGAATTCAGTGCTATAAATAAATTGACCTAGCAAGTATTAAATTGATTGACTTAGAATTCTTAAAATTTATATGGTACAGTGCTTCTACTATCCCACAATTTTTCGGGGTTTCCTGGAATTTTTCCGATAGAAAATTGTGTGCCCTAAAATCTCCACGAAAATTAACGATTTATATGTCGTGCTAAAGTCCGTTTTTGGGTGGTATGTTAGAGTCGATTATGTGAGTATTTCGTTTATTTTTCCAATATTCACTGTTTCATTAGTCAACTCAATGTTGGCGAGCTGCCAATTGATACCCCTCTGAAAGGTTCTGCAATTGACTCTGATGATAAGAAAGTAAATATTTGACCGACTTTTAAAAAAAAACAACAACCAGATTTTCATGCCACACGCCCACCATTTTGTATTCAACTCAGTGGTGTTAATTCATAGAAATTTAAGGGGGGGGGGTGTAAATGTATTTCTCAAAATTTAAAGGAGGGGCAAATTCGTCATTTTTTTCAATGGGAAAAAAACTAATACTGGTATTTTTCAATTGAAATACTTCTGTGGAGCTTTTAAAATCAATGGGGAGGGGGGACGAATGTAGTTGTAAAATCCCCCTGCTCTCCTACTCTGGCCCCAGTTGACGCCACTGCATTTTCCGCTTCGATCTTCTTGATATAAAATTTCCCACGTTGAGGATTCTCTCCAGGATGTAATTAAAGCAGCACTTAATTCATTTAATATTGAGTCGCCCATATATTGTGCATAATGCCCTCCAGAATATGTATAGTCTTCTATGGAAAACCGAAGGCTTCCAGATACTTGGAAGTAGCTCGGCAGTAATTTCATGGGGTATATTTTAGGCCCTGGATTCATTCCTGAAAGTTTGATCACCTAACTCAACTACTTTCGAAGATGAATAGAAGCCTCGAATCTAGAATTGTTCCAAAAAAAAACTATCTAAAACTTACTGTAGGATGCTATCCAAGATGAATAGAAGCCATTAATCTAGAATTGTTCCAAAAATACTATCTAGAACTTAATGTGGATGCTATCCAAGATGAATAGAAGCTTCTAATCTAGAATTGTTCCAAAAATACTATCCAGAACTTAATGAGGATGTTATCCAAAAACTATGGGAATACCACCCCTTATCTAGAATTTTACCAAAAATATTATCTTTGAACTAAATGAAGACACCTCTGCAAAAATCATGAGAATGCCACCCCTAGTGTAGAATTGTACCAAATATACTGTCTGGTGCTAAATGGGAATGCCACCCAACAATTCATACGGACACCACTCAAAAATGTCGGGGATGTCACCCAAAAACTATGTGGATACCACCTCTAATCTAGAATTTTACGAAAAATACTATCTGGAGCTAAATGGAGACGCCACCACAAAAACAATGTGGATGTCACCACCTAATCTAGAATTCTACCAAAAATACTTGCTGAAACTTAATGGGAATGCCACCCCTAATCTAGAATTTAGCTAAACACGCTATCTGGACTTAATGAGAATGCTACCCGAAAAAGATACTAGACTTTTGTAAACTGTATATAATATCTAGAAAAGGATACGGGATCCAATTTTTCTCCAGGTGCTTTTCTTTTTCTTGCAACAATAATGAATATTTACAAACATCTACCAATCGAATTGATATGGACCTGTCCAAGTGCAATCCTCTGTTGAAATTGAGAGAGATGTCTCGATTGATACCTCTTAAGAGAAAGAGGTTCCTGTCGAAGAAAGAAATACATTTAAAAAATTCAGTCATGAGTCAGCAACTGTGTAGTAATGGGATATACTTTTGGAAAGGACACGGTTTGCCCCAATGCACACTCATATTAGAGTCGATTTTTATCCTCCTCTTGTGGAACCAATAAATCCCGGTTCTTACCCCTTTGTCAAACCCCCCTTCCCTTGGGAAATTTGCCGACTTTATTGCCAATCTGATCGTATTCCTACAAACAAAACTGGTGCCAAATCCATTGGTTTTCGTGTATTTTTACAGAACATGTAATTAAGCAATCCCCTGGCTATGTAAACACTTGTACACATGGGTCCGTACAAAATGAGAAAGCAGGTACAGTTTCATGTAGCCTCTCCTTCAATGTTTACTTTAGCCCCTCCAATGTAGCCTCTCTGAACCTCAATGTTTATTCTCTCCTCCCACTTGGATTCTCGATTTTGTCTACTGAGCTAAATGCCATCCCTCTTGCCATAGATGTGCTTATAAAATATTGCATTGAATCTGGAAACATCATTTTTTTAGGGAGTACCCAACCTGCAATATTCCTGCACCAAAAAATCAATAGAAATACTAATATTAGTACCCTAAGAATTTTTGGGAGACAGCTCCTTAATGTACTGTCTAATCTCATTTGCATAATTTATAACATTCTCTTAGCTATTAAATATTGAATAAAAATATTGAATATAATGAAAATATTGTTTGATTACCAGCCCCAGTGTGAGAAGGCCTTCCCTTAAGCGTCAATTGCCCAGAAAACGGTTGCCCTCCAAGTCAAAATACCTGTTTCGTATAATGTTAATCTGAATGATTGCCTCCCTTGCCCATTATGACATAGTCATTTAATGTTTCAGATTGAAATCAGGAGCCTTTTTTACTTAACAGGGACCTATTTATTTGGAGGATCATTCTCTTCTGTGTCGTATTTGCCTCTCAGCTGATGAAACCATTCAGCATTTGTTGTTTGATTGCCAGCCCCGATCTGAGAAGACTTTTCCTTAAGCGTCAATTGCCCAGAAAACGGTTGCCCTCCAAGTCAAAATACCTGTTTCGTTCAATGTAAATCTGAATGATTGCCTCCCTTGCCATTGTGAAAAGGTGTTTTTCAAAGTAGAGATTCTAAAAAATAGACCAATTTTGCTAGTTTTCCTCCTCAATTGTTGGATACTAGAATTACATAGTGTGTTATCTCACAATTAAGTCGCTATGCTGTAGCCAAATCAATGAAAAGGAGAAATAACATACTCTTGCCGTTTATGGACTTCTTTCCTTATTAATAATTGTGTTACCTTATTTTATTTATTTTTGGAAGGATGTCGGAGAACCCAATTTCCTTTTTGGGGATATCGGGAAAATTCTTCAAAAAATGTAAGATAGCAGAAGCAGTTGTACGACACAATGACCTTTGTAATTTAGAACAATGTACTTCAGCAAATGAAATTAAGCCAATGACTGATTTTTTTTTTTTTTTTTTTTTTTTTTTTTTTTCTCGGTGCTTTTTGAATTTATTTATTTTTGTTGTCTTCCTATAAACGTGATTGTTTGCTCCCAGAATACTTAAATACGGTAAGTGTAAAATTAAAAGCTAAAAACTTCCTAAGAAATATGGCAACAGGTCGAAAACGCTCTTTTTAGTAAAAAAAACTGCCTTATTCTTAGAAGTCCTGGGGGAGTTGTGAATGGCACCTCGTTTAGAATTTTAGAAACTTAAAATCTATGGGGAAAAGAAACCTTTTTTCCCTTTAAAATGTGAAAGCATACATGTCTTTCTTTACAATTTATAAATCCCCCACAATCCTGTTTTCTAATCATTATGATGTTCGGGAAAAGGTGAAGCTATTGTGGAGCTTCTTTCTTCATCTAGCCCTAGGCTAGAAATAACTGTTTTCTAGTCTATGCCCCCTTTCTTATTTTCGTCCAACATGGAATCAAATTACAAGGGAATTCATTTGATTTCCTGTGGGAATAAATGGGCATGTTTTGATTTAGATGTGAGAACAATTTCACCACTAAAGAAATTCATGACTAACACAAGACTTTATTTATAGACGACAAAAGAGATTGTTTCAGCCGTAATTTAAAAGATTTTATTTAAGAAATTTGATCATCGATCAAATTATTGGAGATTTATTTATTTAACATGCTAAGGGATTTATTTTGTATGCAAAATAAGATGATAATACTAGTTGAATTGTCCGCTCGAGAAGTAAAAATACTTGTCCGATGGGTGCCTTAAATGGTCTAATATGAATGCACTTCTGTAATAATAAGCAACAATCCACTAGTAGGAGGTGGCATAAATGAATCAAGATTACCAATCCAGATCCCACCCTCTGGGTTTGGGTTCCGCTACCACCTCCTTCGCTCCAAAACCCCGTGGGAGTTTCAACTCAATTCCTTGAGATTTCCCAAGATATTGCAGATAATTTGAAATCTTGGATGCATATAGGGTCTTTGGTTTACTCAAGTGTGCGTGCCGTTTGCAGAGTATTTCTTTCTGGGATTCTTGGCCTAATGAGCAATCCTTAAGAGCTCCTAGCTGTTCGGACAACGAAGACCATGGTCACATTTTCTACTGAAACCTATCCGTGCTCAATTGATAATTTACACAGTAAAGCGCCATTTTCCTTATGGCTGAGGGGTTGAAATCAACCCTAGATGCATGCTTACTAGACCTTTCGACGGCTCTAACGACCCTTCGACGGCCGTTTCAAAACTTCTGATTCACATCATGGGGTTACGGTTGGGGGGGGGGGGTCTATCAGAAGAAATCGTGAAAGGTTGGCTGATTGGCCACCAATTACTTTTGACCTTTAAGAAGGGCACTATAACTTTCAGTTTGTAATTGAATGAGAGCCCCCTCCCAAATTGTCACTTTTCCATTTGAAGCGGCAGAAGAAAAATGTTGTTGTCTCTGCCTTTCCTCTTTCCGAGCCCTT
Organism: Artemia sp. Qi Xiang Cuo; assembly: GCF_049724085.1. Classification (NCBI taxonomy): domain Eukaryota; kingdom Metazoa; phylum Arthropoda; class Branchiopoda; order Anostraca; family Artemiidae; genus Artemia; species Artemia sp. Qi Xiang Cuo. The sequence continues at coordinate 41,751,998 of NC_142808.1, read as the reverse complement.
TTTTGGGTGGTGGGGGAATCAATATTTTGTTTGTTTTGCTAACTTTGTTGGATCTCCATTGTCAGATAACTAAAGAATGTAAGTTTCGAGCTGGTTGGTAATTTTTTTTAACCCTTGCGGGCTCCATTTCATCTTGGAGAGGCCTGGCCCTTGAGTTATTTTGTTGTGCAGTAAATTCTTTTTTCCCAAGGATTTAGGTCTTTAAGTTTCAAACTGATCAAGGACAATAACGTTTTTGGACCCTCTAATAATTACCAATATGCGTAATTTACAGTCTTTGCCCCAAGGGATTTCGGGGCTTTGTGCTCCCGGGAACTATTTTTATTGTATCTTTTGACTATTCTATCAATATTTTAATCAGATGTCTGGGGGGGGAGCTATTAGGGCCTGGGTAAAAAAATGGACATGGATTGGAGGATGGCTATCCTTCAATCACTTTTGACTCCAAATTGAGAACTAGAACTTCGAATTTCCAATCCAACAAGCCCCGCCCAAGTTTCGACGACAACCCTTCCATAGGAAATGGTCTCGAAAAAATGACTAAAAGTTGAAAGGTACGTGGTTCTTTAATTAGGCAGCACCATAGCGCTATCTTAACGCTGCCCGATTGTTGTACTTTCGGATTATCACAGCTGATATATAGCCTATGTTTATACACTCATAAATCAAGTTCTCCTATCCTTTTGTTTAGGTCCACCACGGGCCAATGGATCTTATTCCTTCCCCAATAAAATGAGGAACTATTGAAATTCTGCACTTTCTGAGCATGTATTGGGTTTATGAAGTCATTACATTGCTTCTAGCCCAATTACTTATATTAATTAATTAAAAAAACTTTTTGCACAAAATAAGTTTTTCAAAAAAATAGTAAAGAACTCCATTAAAAATAAAATAGAATCAAATAATCTACCAAGCATACAACTACCACACATCAGTATCCATAAATAAATGAAACCCAAAACGAGCAGAAATTAATCTGAGTAGGGTTCTAAACCCTATGCTTTCTAAAAGCTAGAATATACTTTGTTCTTTACTGAAAAAAATTCAAATGGATTTACTGAAAAAATGTGCATATTCAGTTTAATATACATATGCTGATATTTATTCCTTAAAATCTTAATTAATTTTATTTCTAAAGTTATAAAAGTGAAAACATTTAAAAGAATTTTTTCAGTAAATTACAAATTATATTCTAGCTTTTATAAAGCATAGGGATTGGAAATGGGAGGAATAAATGCTTGAAAAACTGTTTAACCTGAAAATTGTAATGCTATTTCCTCTTGCTGCTGCTTCAAGAAAATTGCCATAGCTATAAGCCGACTGAGGCCAAAACACTGACGAATATTCCAAAAATTAGTTCTTTTTCTTATTCCTGAACTGGAGGGGGGTCAAATGCATGATATGCTCTCCTCACTCGAAGGGGCCCACAGATGAGCTTTGGTTTCTTTGAATTTTTTAAAGCAATGTATCAAATATTTTATAATCTAAATCGGTCACTGGCCTAGGCTGCTTATAGAAATATTTTTTTTATTATTAGTTTCATTTATTATGAATTTACTATTTTTATGTTCGTTGTGTTGTTGTTCTTTTTATTATTGTTATTATTATTTATCGTCGAAACTACAGAAAAAGTGTTATAATTTGGCTCTGTATAGCTGGAAATATGTAAAATATTTTTAATAACCTTGTTTCGAATCAATTTTATTAAAATCAGAATTTTTCATTTGTTATACGAGATGTGGCAGTGACCTTGCAGTCTTTCCTTAAATGAGTCCCATGATTGGGATAGGCCCTGATCGCGACCAGATTTTAAGCAGACATGCATGGCAAGGGACGGACACAGAATTAATGTTTTGGAGAAGCACTGACCGAAACTTGGACTCCTCCGTCGGTATTTTTTGCCCCTCCATCCCTGTTATTAATGCAACTTTCTACCTTCTGGAGGTGGCCGTGCCTCTAAAGCAGTTCCTGAATCCACTCCTATACAGGATGGCATGTCTGCTTGAAGGCAAGAAAAATTCAAATGAATGTGCATTGTCAGTTTAATTTACACGTGTTATTATTTATTCCTTAAAATCTTAATTAATTTTTGATTTCTTAAATTTATAAAAGTGAAAACATTTAAAAGAATTTTTTCAGTAAAGTGCAAATTATGTTCTGGATTTCATATAGTATGTGGCGTATTGTACCCTATTTGTGTTAATTTCTGTTTCTGTTGAGTTTGAATCTGTTAGTTATTTTAATTTCTGTTCGTTTTAGGTTTCATTTATATATTGATACTGATTTGTGGAAGTTGCATGCTTGGTAGATTATTTGATTCTATTTTTGTTCATTTTAGCTTAATTGAGTACTTAAATTTTATCTAAAAAACTTTTTTTGTGGAAATAATTTTCTAATTAATTTCTAGAAAATATCTACAAAAACGCTTTTCTGAATTCATCAACTCCATTTGTCTTTTAGCGGCTCATCACATTTTTATGCTATCTGTTGTCTCACTCTCTCGCTTGTATGGTTTTGTCAAGCGAGTTCTATAAATTTTGTCAAGCGATCGTGGCCGAGCGACGTCGCTTGGCGAATTTCGGTTGGTACGGCTGATTGAAAGAAAAGTTCTTGAGTTTTTAAGAAACTTTCTAAAAAATCTTTCAATTCTTTGACTCCTTTAGACTTTCTTCTATTTTCAACCGCTAAGAAGCCTTTACAGTCGGTCTTCATCTATATGTATTTAATCATGTGATTGTTTTTCTTGTGAGATTTTGTCAAACGAATTTTGATAAATTTCGTCAAGCTATCAGGTCCATGCGAAGTAACTTCATTAATTTAGATTAACTTCATTAATTTGTTATATCTAAATAAAATTTTCGACAAAATTTCTTAAAAAAAGACTGGACTTCTGTTGCCTTTTCTCGACTAAAATTTGCGACCCCTAAGTAATATTTTTAGCCGTTACTGTCCTCATGTTTTTAATTTTGTGATTCTGTCTCCTGTGTGCTTTTATCAAGCAGCAAGGCCAAGCGATATTGCTTTGTGAATTCCGGCCAGTATGTCTGATATAAAACGATAATCTCTAAAGTTTTAAAGATGATTTCTAAAAGAGAGACTACTTTCAATCCATGGATTTCTATTGCCTATGTTAGACTAAATTTTATGCCCCTAAGAAATATCTTTAACCGTCCTCCGTTTTAATGTTTTTTAGTATCTGTGGTTTTTTCCTCATGTTATATAATTTAGTGGAACATTATTCTTTTCTATCAAGCCCTTAGCCCTTAGGTGTTTCTTTTGATTTTCTGTAATATATTTATGTCACGGTTTATGATCCAAAACCGAAGGAAATGCTAACCCCCCAGGGAGTAGGCTTACATAGTATGACAATGAAAAATGCCCTTTGCACGCTTTGTCATTCTTTGAATAAACTTCAGGATGGCGCCCCTAAGTAATTGAAAAAGGAAGTTTCGCAACTGATTATGCAACACACTTGATGGCTTAACAGTCTAAAATTTAATGCCAAGGCTGCCCAAGTTTTGTTTGAAAACTGAGAGAATCCAAGAAATATATTTTCTTGTAAAGTAAAAAAAAAACTTTCCAGAAGGGGGAGGGGTTGATGAATCTGTAAAAGAATTACCTTCATTAAAGGGTATATTTCCATATTTGAAAAGCTGTTTAATCTGGGAAAGTGTCCTCCGGTGATGTGGTGTGAATATTGTAGACTGTTGCCCCTATAGTTTTGCATACCAAAGGAGGGGCCATATAGGTTAACACAGTTTTGAAATTGTTTTGTTGACATCGTGTAACCAAAACCGCACATATTGAAAAAACGTACAGAAAGTCACTTTTATTCCTCACTCAAGTTTTCTCCTTGAATAAAATGTGTGTCTACCCGTACTGAGTATGTTGTATATCTCCTTGGATAATAATGATAGGCAGGGGCGTCGTTTTTTTTTTTGGGGGGGGGGGGAGGTGGTGCAGTTGCTCCTCCCCCTTAATAATTTGGAGAAAAGGCTATTATATAGTTCATGCCCCTTGACTATCTGGATATGGACCCCTCTTGCCCCCCCCACCCCAAATAAAAATGCTGGAGCTTTGCCCCTGGCTGTAGAGAAAACCACCTTATTATAAACTTAGGGGAACCTTGTTATTTTTGTATATTTATCTAAAAAAAGTTTCTGAAAAGGAAGTTTTTCAAAGAAAAGTAAAGAGCTGCATTAAACAAAAGACATATAAATAAAGTAGAATAATAATTCAAACTGAAAACAAACAGAAACCACAATGAATGAACAAATGAGACCTTTAAATGATGAGAAATTGCCACAAACAGCAGTAGAGCTATGCCTTCTAAACACCGGAACATCATTTGCGCTTTACTGAAATTAAATAAAAAAACAAAGTTTTTTTTAACTGAAAGTAAGGAGCGACATTAAAACTTAAAACGAACAGAATTTACTCCGTATATGATAGGGGCTGTCCCCTCCTCAACGCCTCGCTCTTTACGCTAAAGTTTTTTATTGTTTAAAAAAAATAGAGGTGTGAGAAAGTCAACATTGAGCGTAAAGAGCGAAGTGTTGAGGAGAGGACAGTTTCTATCATTTACGGAATAAATTCTTTTTGTTTCAAGTTTTGACGGCATTCCTTACTTTCAGATAAAAGAACTTGTTTTTTTTTATTTAATTTTTGAACGTTTTTGAATAAATGCAGGTTTTGATCTTGGCTCACAGTACATGAATAATTAAAACAAAATTTTCATATTAATTTTCTTTTATTTGGTTAAATGGCTTTCTCGAAACTTGTTTCATTTTATTTACGAACGTTTTTATTTTTATTTTTTATTTTTTTATTTTTTTTTAACCGGGGTCTTTACTTGATAGTCTATCTCTTTCAGGCCATATACAACTCTTTCCGATAGACAATTGTTTTTTATAATATTTGTAGAAGCAAGATTTATTTTTTTTTTTTTTTTTTTTTTTTTTTTTTTTTTTTATTCCCACCTCCTCTCCTCTTGGTGACTTTCAAATTTTCTTTAACAATATCTCATAACTTATTTAATGTCACCTACTCTTTTCTTTAAAAAAAACTTCTTAAAAAAAATCCATATATTAGATTTATATAAAATTGAGCATTCCAAAATATATTAAGTTATAAAAATAGAGGTATACTACATTTCAAATTTCATATACCTTTTAGGTTCATCCGATATCTCAGGCTGCCCTTCCCCCTTAGGGCACCCCTTCCATCGTGACCTTAAATTACAATTTTCAAATCCATTTTCATCAACCTCTATTTCCCCCGATATATAATTTACTTTTACCCCCATCCCCCAAAATAACAATATAAAAAAAAAGAGAAAGAAATGAAAAACTCTACCTTTACAAAAAAAAAAAAAAATACTAATAGGTAGAATGTCTCATTATCGCTTCACTTCATTTCCTTTACCTTTAAAACGAACGAACGTTAATAACGAACTAACGTTTTTAATAAAAAACGAACGTTTATATTAGTAATAAATATACGTAACTTACGAATTAATGTACGTAACAACCTTCTATCTTCATAAATTTTTAATACGTATATTAGGGGGTTCACCCCCTAGTCAATACCTTGCTCTTTAATCTAAAGTTCAAATTTTGTTCCAATTCTTCAAAATAGCAATTGTCCGCTTAATCACAAAGGCCGTTAATTAGAATAAATAGCTCTTATGAAAGTACTAAAAAATCTCTGCCTTAACCCTTTCCGGCACAAATTATGAATTTTCCAGAAAATTTCGCTTTTTTTTACGTTTCCTATGTCCTTGGGATTAGAAACCAACAAATATAGAACTAAAAAAAATTTATTACAACTATGAAATGAAATATGAGGTGGTGTCTGGTAGAGACCACTTTGAAACATGTGCAGAAAAAACCTCACTTCTAGTGAAATGAACTAAAGCAGTTCTTTGTGTAATTCATGCACAATAGAACTTTACAAACTGAACATTGCTATTTTGTGCGATTGAGCTCAATCTTTGCACTGCATTGAGCACATCTTCTTGAAGTAGCTTGAACAGGTAAGTGTTTTTTATTGATCCAGTCTCTTTTATGGAGGAACGTAAGGCTTGAATTTGGGGAAAACTTTCAATTTTTTGGATGCCCGACCTCTCTCACCCTCGCACAAATAACTTCCAACCAAACCAGTAACAATGCGACATCTAAAGTCTTTCAACGTCATCTTGTTAGCATCTGGTATAGTGGACAACTTGAACAAGACAAAGGCATTGATCGTTGTAATGTCTATGAAGTGCCACAGTAGGCAGTGCCACCACTCTCTGCTTTTTCTGTCAATCCCATTGAGACTTCAACATGTCAGCTTTGTCAATACATCCCATAAACTGGTAGTACTCAATGACCATGTTTGGGCATGTAACTTGGGCAATAGATCCCTCTTTCTCCTTCCTACCGATCTGTGTCACTTCTCTTCCTTTATGAATCGTCGAAAGAAGTTGTACACATCATTTGTCCTTCCAGTATACACAAAAGATTCCATCTAAACTCACAGCGTAGTCCAAATCACCTCGTCTCAGCTCTTATTTGGCTTTGAGTTTGGGTAGACCTTTATAGTTTGCCCGAAGTGCATCACAGCAGTAGAGCTTGTTGTTCTTCCTTTTTTCCATGAGGTTTACTGAACTGAAGAAATTGTCAAAATAAATGTGATAATTTTTGCCTTCCAATCCCATGGTAAGATCGATAACTGCTCGGTTTGCCCGAACTGCACCACAGCAGTAGAGCTTGTTGTTCCTCCTTTCTTCCATGAGGTTTACTGAACTGAAGAAATTGTCACAATAAATGTGATAATTTTTGCCTTCCAATCCCGTGGTAAGATCGATAACTGCTCGGTTTGCCCGAACTGCACCACAGCAGTAGAGCTTGTTGTTCCTCCTTTCTTCCATGAGGTTTACTGAACTGAAGAAATTGTCAAAATAAATGTGATAATTTTTGCCTTCCAATCCCGTGGTAAGATCGATAACTGCTCGGTTTGCCCGAACTGCACCACAGCAGTAGAGCTTGTTGTTCCTCCTTTCTTCCATGAGGTTTACTGAACTGAAGAAATTGTCACAATAAATGTGATAATTTTTGCCTTCCAATCCCGTGGTAAGATCGATAACTGCTCGGTTTGCCCGAACTGCACCACAGCAGTAGAGCTTGTTGTTCCTCCTTTCTTCCATGAGGTTTACTGAACTGAAGAAATTGTCACAATAAATGTGATAATTTTTGCCTTCCAATCCCGTGGTAAGATCGATAACTGCTCGGTTTGCCCGAACTGCACCACAGCAGTAGAGCTTGTTGTTCCTCCTTTCTTCCATGAGGTTTACTGAACTGAAGAAATTGTCACAATAAATGTGATAATTTTTGCCTTCCAATCCCGTGGTAAGATCGATAACTGCTCGGTTTGCCCGAACTGCACCACAGCAGTAGAGCTTGTTGTTCCTCCTTTCTTCCATGAGGTTTACTCAACTGAAGAAATTGTCCCAATAAATGTGATAATTTTTGCCTTCCAATCCCGTGTTAAGATTGATAGCTACTCGTTCTCCAAGTACAAACTCTCTAGTATCAGCTAACTTCCTGGTGTAGACCTGAAAATAACAAACGAAACCGTACGTGTCTTCTCTGACCAAGATCTTGTAGCCCTATTTCATGGGCTTCATAATCATATAATGTTTGAAAGCAATGCGTCCTTTCAATTTGAGCATACTTTTATTGACAGCCTGCTCTTTGGTAGGCTTTTAAATCTTTCAAACGCTTGAGCATGGTTCTTCAATCAGAGGCCTGATCTTGTAGAGTTTGTCATAGGTGTCACTTCCTTTCCAAGGTAAGATCAAACTGTTATTGAGATGAACATGAGGAAGATGCCTGCTGAAACGGCTTATATTCATCAGTCCAAAGATGTAATTATCTCTGAGTTCATCATGACTTGACCAGAAATCTTAATGAGATGGTACTGTCTGACGCCCATAAGCATATTTATTGCTAAAAAAAACTTTCATTTCATCTCGAGTAATTGGGGTGAATAAAACATCTTTCTGAGTAGCTTAGAAGTTTGTTTAAAATATAATGTGATCAATTAGATCAAGAATTTAGAATTAAAAATTAAAAATGAGCAAATTTATTTTAAGATTTTAGATGCTAGACTCAGTTTTATGGAAATTGCTCGAGTTTCATTTTTTTGTCGAGCTGCTGAAGTGGTCTCAAGCTCAAACGACGCCAAAAAAAAAAAAAAAACTTTTTAGCATATGCTGCAAGGTGGTCATTGGGGATGACCAGCCTCTCATATCCAATATCTCCTTATCGTGCTTCATATCTGAAACTGTGATGCTACTAACTTATACTCTACTACACAAAGAACAAATTGACAGATAAACAATATTAAAGATACTACTATTTCCAAGTATTTTAAACTTTCTTACTTTTTATAAAAAAACAGCTTGTGGTCCAATCTAAATACTAGGTGTCACCTCACTAGGTGTCAATTAGGCTGCCCATAAAATTTTTCCCGTCAGATAGCGTTGCTAGGTATATGCTAGACCAGTGGTTTATTATTTTTACCACATACGGATCATGGTAAAAAAATATTAATAGGTGGTTTCACGTTGGAACCACTTCGTCGGAAAGGGTTAAAGAGTGAGGTATTGACTAGGGGGTGAACCCAATCATATATGTAATATTTTCTGTTCGTTTAAAGTTTTGATGTTGCTGCTGTTGCAGTTGAAAAGCTTGTTTTTTTATATTTAATTTCTGATCTTATTTTAAATAATGCTGGGAAATGTCCCTTCCCCCATGAAAACTTCCTTCATGGAAAGATCCTCCCACATAACCCCCGACCCCTCCCCCCCCACTACCAGGAAAAATCTCCCCTGAAAGTGTTTGTACTGTATACTTCCCAATAACCAATACTATATGTTAACATTGGGTAAAGTTCATAACTTTCAGCCCTCCTCCCGGGAACTGCGGGGGATTAAGTCATCCTAAAAGACATACTTATAATATTTTCGAACATGCTGAACAAAATGGCTATCTCAAAATTTTGATCAGGTGACTTTGGGGAAAAATGAGCGTGGGAGGGGGCCTAGTTGCCCCCTTTTTTTTGGTCACTTAAAAAGGAAACAAGAACTTTTAATTTTCATTTCAAAAAACCGTCCCAAGATATTCTAGGACAACTGGGTCGATACGATCACCCACTGGAAAAACAACAACAAATAACTACGCACTCGTGATCTATCTTCTGGAAAAGAATTCAAAACTCCACATTTCCGTGAATTCGAACTTAAAACTTCTACTGTAGGATTTTCTAATGCGTATAGTTTCATATTGTGATTTTCATTAAGGTTGTATAACCTTTAAGGGGTCTTTCCCCTTTTTTTCGAACATCAGCCAAATATTGTCAGGAGCGTAACTTTTGATGGGTAAGATTAAACTTGATGAACCTAATATATTTGAAATCAGCATTTAAATTCGATTCTTTTGATGTTTCTATTTGTATCATAATACCGTTTTCTAGAGTTTCGGTTACCATTGAGCCGATTCCGAATAACCAATACTATACGTTAACATTTGGTAAAGTTCAAAACTTTAAGCCCTCCCCCTGAGGGCTTTGAGGGATTAAGTCATCCTAAAAGACATATTTATAATATTTTCGACCATGCTGAACAAAATGGCTATCTCAAAATTTTGATTGGGTGACTCTGGGATAAAAATGAGCATGGGAGGGGGCCTAGTTGCCCTCCATTTTTTTGGTCACTTAAAAAGGGCACTAGAACTTTTAATTTCCGTTCCAATGAGCCCTCCCACGATATTTTAGGACCACTGGGTCGATACGATCACCCCTGGTGAAAAGGAAAAAAAACACAAAAACAACAAATAAACACGTATTCGTGATCTTTCTTCTGGCAAAAAATGCAAAATTCCACGTTTTTGTAGACAGGAGCCTTAAACCTCTAAGGTAAGATTCTTCGACATGCTGAATATGGGGGCGGGATCTTCAGTCGGGTCCTATAACTTTTAGGGGGTCTTTCCCCCTTCAGCATTGAAATCTGATTCTTTTGATGTATCTATTGGTATCAAAATTCCGTTTTTTAGAGTTTCGGTTACCATTGAGCCGGGTCGCTTATTACTTACAGTTCGTTACCACGAACTGTTTGAAACAGTTTCTGTTTCGACTAGTGTGTTTTTATTTGCCAGAAAACCAACAAAAAAGAAAGAAATCACCATATTAACCAAGATTACTGAACAGAATTAATGAAAGTACACTGACTGTTTAATATATAATGGTATTCGTTCCTGGAAGTCTCGACAATTTTGAATGTAATTACTATATAAAAGAAAGAGCTTTTAAATTAATGTAGCTTTCAGTAAAGCGTCAATGATGCTCTGACCTTTTGAAGGCGTAGCCTTTTCTCTTCGCAATTGGGTTGTAGCTTTACTAAATCTACCGCGTCTAGCCTGTTTTCTCGGATTGGAGATAGTGTGGAAACTTTAAGGAATAGTTTTGGTTGGTGGAGGGGGTGGCAACATGATTTTTCTTCGATCCTCATAAAAGAGTGTATGCAAGGCTATATCTGAGGGGGTGGGAGGGTTACGGGGATTCACCACCCCCCTCTAAATTTTTCTCCGACCTGTAAAAAACTAGAAAAAATTCATATAAATAAATTTTTGACGCGTTTTTTAAAGGTTTTTTGTGTAACCCCCCCCCCATCCCCAAACAAAATCTTTGATATGCCCTTGCAAATATGCCATGGGTTTCTTCTTTTTATGTCTTTGTCGCCTTTCCATGTCTTTCATATTATATATATATATATATATATATATATATATATATATATATATATATATATATATATATATATATATATATATTATCTCAAATAAATATGTTAAATACGAGACGATCTCTCTATTTACATCATCTATTAAGCAAAATCAATCATAGTCTGTGCTCCACCCTAGACCAACTGAGGTGTAATATCTCCCACGTTTTTTTTTCTCTCTTTTTTTTCATACCTTTTATTGAATGGATAATCATATGTAATTGAGGAGTGCCCCGGCTGTAGCAGATTAAAGGCTCTAGTGCTCACTTTTTTTGGGGGGGGGGGGGTCAAAACTAATCAGAGAACAATCACGTCCTTTTGGAATGTGCCAAAAAAGGTTCGAAAATGTATCTGTAGGGATGACTTGATTCTTCCAGCATCCCGGGCTAAGATCCCATATTATGTATTTAGCCTCATTTAAACAGAAAGTTCATACATACATTTTAACAGAAAGATGGACACCTTGTTGAGGGCTAGTACCTTGTGGTACTAATCCTTGGGCTAGTACCCCCCCCCCCCTCCCGCTTTGTCAATTTAGCCTTGTTCTTTTGACTCATGACTAATTAAGAGCTGTCTTGGGAAACTGTCCTAAATAACTAAATATTAATCCTAAAAGATAATTAAACATAAAATGTTAAACTAATTAAATATATATAATTAAATTATATTATAACATTGTTAGGAGTTCAAGCTCAGGGGTTTATAATCGAGGCCTCTCTCCCGTAGTCTCCCGTAATATCTATCAAATGAGTTTCGACATCAATTGTTAGGCTAATCTTAAGCAAAATGCTAATTATGAGGGAATATCCTAATTTTGTATATAGATAATCATAATTGTATTATTAAATTATACTGTATAATTAAGGATAAAATAATTATGTTTGGTATTCTCCAGCAGGGAAAGTACCAGGGCTCTGTGCTATATTTGAGGCTTGGTGCCCCCCCCCCCCCTCCGATAAGATTGTTTAGCAGTATACTGGTCGTTATCAAACAGTTCGTGGTAACGAACTGTAAGTAAGGAGCGACCCGGCTCAATGGTAACCGAAACTCTAGAAAACGGGTTTTTGATACCAATAGATACATCAAAAGAATCAGATTTCAATGCTGATTTCAAATATATAACTTTCATTAAGTTTAGTACTACCCATCAAAAGTTATGCGCCTGAGAAAATTTGGCTGATTTTCAGAAAAAGGGGGAATAGACCTTTTAACAATTATAGAACATTAATAAAAATCACACCATCATATTCAGTGTATCAGAGAACCCTGCCGTAGAGGTATCAAGCTCCTATCTACAAAAATGTGGAATTTTCCATTTTTTGCCAGAAGAAAGATCACGGATGCGTGTTTATTTGTTTGTTTGTTTGTTTGTTTGTTTGTTTTTTCCCAGGGGTAATCGTATCGACCCAGTGGTCCTAGAATATCGTGGGAGGGCTCATTGGAACGGAAATTAAAAGTTCTAGTGCCCTTTTTAAGTGACCAAACAATTATTTTTATCCCACGCTTATTTTTTTCCCAAAGTCACTCGATCAAAATTTTGAGATAGCCATTTTGTTCTGCATGGTCGAAAATATGATAAATATGTCTTTTAGGATGACTTGATCCCACGAAGTTCCCAGAGGGAGGGCTAAAGGTTATGAACTTTACCCAATGTTAACAGATAGTATTGTTTATTCGGAAGTATACAGAAGTTTTCAGGAGGTTTTTTTTTCTGGTAGTGGGAGGGACGGGTGGGTCGGTGGTTATGTTGGAGGATCTGTTCATGACGGAAGTTTTCATGGGGGAAGGGAAATTGCCATGAAGGGGGTGCCGGACTTGCCAGCATTATTTATTGGTTATTGGGAAGTATACAACCATTTTCAGGAAGGATTTTTTCTGGAGGGGGGCTAGAGGAGGGGGTTACTCTGGAGAATATTCCCATGGAGGATGTTTCTTTGGGGTAAGGGACATTTCTATGAAGGGGGCGCCGGATTTCCAAGCATTATTTAAAAACCGATCAAAAATTAAATAAAAAAACAAGTTTATTCAACTGAAATGTAAGAAGGAATATTAGAACTTAAAACGAACAGAAATTATAAAGTATGTGAGGGGGTTGTCCCCCAAGTCAATACCTCGGTCTTTTCGCTACAGTTTTTTTAGTGCTTTGAAAAGAGCTATCTCTTCTAATTAAACGGCTTTTGTGATTCAAGGGTTTGTGAATCAAATTTGTTTTTAACTTTTAACGTAAAAAGCGTGGTATTGACTAAGGGGAGAACCCCCTCATATACGTAATAACATATACGTAATAAAAGAAAAACAATAAAAAAACAAGCGATACGGCTCAATAGTAATCGAAACTTTTAAAAACGGAATTTTGATGTCAATAAATGTATCAAAAGAATGTGTTTATAATGCTGATCCTAAATGTATAAATTTTATTAAGTTTAGTATTACTCATCAAAGGCTACAGAGCCTGAGAAATTTTACTCGATTTTTTAAAGAGGGGGAAACATCCCCTACAAGTGAAAGAATTTTAATGAAAATCACACCGTCAGATTCAGCGTATCAGAAAACCCTATTACATAGGTTTCAAGCTCATATCTGCAAAAATCTGCAACTTTGTATTTTTTGCCAGAAGAAAAATATACGAATATAGAAGTTAGTTACGTAAGTTAATTTGTAAAGACATCCATTTAGCAAAAGAAAAGTAAAATTTTTATGCAAAATAAAGCTGCATTAACTAAAAAACGATCAGAAATTAAATAAAAAAACAAGTTTTTTTAACTGAAAGTAAGGAGCGACATTAAAACATAAAACGAGCCGAAATGATTCCGTATATAAAAGAGGCTATCCCCTCCTCAACGCCCCACTCTTTACGCTAAAGTTTGACTCTTTCTCAAAACTTTATTTTTTAAAACAAAAAAAAACCTTAGCGTAAAGAGCGAGGCATTGAGCAGGGGAGAGCCCCTTTCATATACGAAATAATTACATTTCAACTGAAATGTAAGAAGGAATATTAGAACTTAAACCGAACAGAAATTATAACGTATGTGAGGGGGTTCTCCCCAAGTCAATACCTCGCTCTTTACGCTACAGTTGTTTTTAGTGCTTTCAAAAGAGCTATCTATTCTAATTAAACGGCCTTTGTGATTCAGGGTTTGAGCTGTCCCCTCCTCAACGCCTCGCTCTTTACGCTAAATTTTGACTCTGTCTCACAAATTTATTTTTTAAAACAATAAAAAAACTTTAGCGTAAAGAGCGAGGCGTTGAGGAGGGGACAGCTCCTTTCATATACGGAATAATTACATTTCAACTGAAATGTAAGAAGGAATATTAGAACTTAAAACGAACAGAAATTATAACGTATGTGAGGGGTTCTCCCCCAAGTCAATACCTCGCTCTTTACGCTACAGTTTTTTTGTGCTTTCAAAAGAGCTATCTATTCTAATTAAACGACCTTTGTGATTCTGAGTTTTGTTAATCCAATTTTTTTTTTAATTTTAACTTAACGAGCGTGTTATTGACTAAGGGGAGAACCCCCTCAAATACATAATAACGTATAAGCAATATAAAAAAAACAATAAAAAAACAAGCGATACGGCACAATAGTAATCGAAACTTTTAAAAACGGAATTTTGATGTCAATAAATGTATCAAAAGAATGTGTTTATAATGCTGATTCTAAATATATAAATTTTATTAAGTTTAGTATTACTCATCAAAGGCTACGAGCCTGAGAAAATTTACTCGATTTTTAAAGAGGGGGAAACATCCCCTACAAGTGAAAGAATTTTAATGAAAATCACACCGTCAGATTCAGCGTATCAGAAAACCCTATTACATAGGTTTCAAGCTCATATCTGCAAAAATCTGCAACTTTGTATTTTTTGCCAGAAGAAAAATATACGAATATAGAAGTTAGTTACGTAAGTTAATTTGTAAAGACATCCATTTAGCAAAAGAAAAGTAAAATTTTTATGCAAATAAAAGCTGCATTAACTAAAAAACGATCAGAAATTAAATAAAAAAACAAGTTTTTTAAACTGAAATTAAGGAGCGACATTAAAACTTAAAAAGAACAGAAATTATTCCGTATATGAAAGGGACTGTCCCCACCTCAACGCCTCGCTCTTTACGCTAAAGTTTAACTCTGTCTCACAACTTTGTTTTTTAAAACAATAAAAAACTTTAGCGTAAAGAGCAAGGCGTTAAGGAGGGGACAGCCCCTTTCATATACGGAATAATTTCTGTTCGTTTTAAGTTTTAATGTAGCTCCTTACTTTCAGTTTAAAAAACTTGTTTTTTTTATTTAATTTAGTGTTCCAAGACGACCCAGATACTTGTTTCTACGAAAGTTTTTTTCATCGAGCAACGTGAAATCCGGCTGCCTAAGCCAAATTCAACTTCAGGCGGAACATGACAGCAATTGCATATTTCTTTGAAGTGGTTCATTCTGGACTAAGACGTCAGGGTTGCCACCATGGCCTGGAAGAATTTACTAAATCTGAGAGGAAACATTTACTAAATCGCATCTGTTTTTACTAAATGCTCAAAAAAAAAAATGTACGTGCGGCTACCGCCGTAGGCGCACCATCAAGCATCGACTTGTACTATAGGAGGATAATCAATAGGATTTTTCCTCTATTTCTTCTTTTTTCTCTTTTCTGTCTTTTCCTCTTTTCTTTCATATTTCTTCAAATAAACCTACCGCTGTCACTTGTCACTCGAATTCTTTTTTTCTTTTTCTTTTTTAACTACATGTGTCGCTGATAGGCTTACGATATTGATTTGTAGAAGTTACGGAAAGCGGAATATGTCTGTTCCTTAAAAAGCGTTGAGCTACTTCTGATTGGCTGAGGGTAGGAGTGGGCTTGCGCAGTGCAGAAGCAATATCCACCCTGAAGGGTCTCTTTTTATGACTCTATCATAAGTCTGTTACTAGACTTTTTTCGTTCCGTGGGGGTCGGTCACGACAGTTGGAGAAAGAGAAACCACGACCAGCTATGAGTTTTCATTGGTCAGTAAACTACTGTCCTGTTTGTTCAAATCACTTCTTGCAGACTTGAACGAGTCGGACAACAGTTGTCCGTTTGCGAAGGCAAGAAGTGAATTCAAAAGTGCAACAGTTGTCTTACCACTTCTATAGTCTTTTACTAGGAGAACAGACTCTACCTGAAATGGATTGCGAGTGATACCCCGCCTAGTAAGCCTTGTTTGTACTTAACGGCTTTTCCTTGCCATCTCCTTACAGAATGCTGTCTTGGCACTGACAAAGCGCTCAAGAACCTCGAATGCTTCGATCCTTCTGTTGCTATGTGCAGCTCTTTATATTACACAGTAATTTGCTTTCTGAGTAGACTGTAGTTTACTGCTATTGGCAGTTTTTGATGCCCAGCAAACCAGTAATATTGCCGTCAAGAAAAACTTCATATGAATCTAGCATTGTTTTGAGCCAAACAATTCTTTTTCCCGCTAAATTTACAAAGAATCTTACTAAATGAAAAAAAAATCAAAAAATTTACTAAACTTGACCTCGATTTATTAAATTTACTAACTCAGATCTGTTTTTACTAAATTTAGTAAAATTTTATTAATTGTGGCAACCATGTAGACAGAATTGGTTGAGTGTAAATTTGGATCCAGGAAACTTGCCATCTGTTAGATGCTTAGAAATACTTCCATGGCTACCGTCATTCTCTCTTAGCAGTTGGAGGAAATCCGGGAAAAGACAGGAAAATTGTTGAACCATAAAAAGGACGTATCTCAACAAAAGACAATTTTAACGAGATTCTGAAAGCAAGAACTCTTGTTTGTAAAAGCCGAGGAAAACTTTTTTTTCTTGCGAAAAGAGAATGCTGAATTTTCGATAAAAAAGTGACATAAAAAATAAATTCAGAAAAAATATATTTGAATGAAAGAAAAAAGGATGAAAAAATGCTGAATGCGTAAAAAGAAAAAGTACGGTACTAAAAATGAATTTAAAAAAGACTGATATAAGCACAAGTCGAAAGAAAACGAACAATGTTCCAAAAATAAGAAAGAATAAAAAAATATTTTAATAACTTGTATTCGACAGAAAATGTGAAGTGCTATCTTTAAAGATAGTATACACCATCTTTATAAACGAGCAATATATATATATATATATATATATATATATATATATATATATATACATATATATATATATATATACATATATATATATATATATATATGTATATATATATATATATATATATACATATATATATATATATATATATATATATATATATATATATATATATATATATATATATATATATATATATATATATATATATATATATATATATATATGTATATATATATATATATATTTGCCCTAGAATTAGTGTAATTTTCGACCTATTGGGCTGCTAACATAAATTGATGCGTCAATGCACATAATGTGAAAATCTTATGGGTCAGCGTGTAGATTTAAATAAAGGAAGAGAGAGATAAATTCAATATGAGTTTTTGGTAAAAAAAAAAAAAGTGTGCTTTGTTTTCATTGGTTTGTGGCTTTGTTTTAGTTAAGAGGTCCTTCAGATCAATTCTGAGAAGAGGTTAAAATCAACACTTCCTCCTTTAGTTTCTCTTTATCTTGGCATTCGAAATCGAAACCCCCTTGAGTGACTCTTTTTAACCAAAACGCATCATGTTAGCCTTGAAAATATGAAATTTCATTCCTTTAAAATAAGAACTCGTTAGAATTTAGCTTTGTAAAAATATGTTCCAGGCTAAAACATGTTCTAAAATGAATTTCTATTGTAATTGCATAGCATAAAATCCATAGTAAGTCGCGTCAATTCGGGGTGGGGATGTTTGAAGCGTGCATCACCTTAAATTTTGAAAAATGTTTGTATTTTCATTGAAAAAATTAAATAGAACAATGAAATTGCCCCTCTGCCCTATAGATTTTGAAAAAAAATACTTTTTGCTCCTTTATTTTCGTGAATTAACGACACCGTCCATAGTCTCGAAATCAAATTTGGTTTCATTTGGTTGATATATCGCTTTTTCCCTGTCTTTTCAAAGATTAATGAGGTATATAATGCGGCATATTGTCTCTTGAGTGTTTGGGGAAAGCAATAGCAAAAGCAGACTAATTTGCCGTGAAAAATAGTGTTTACTTACGATAAAAGATTAAATCTTCACTACCTAAAGCAATAGGTGTCTCACAAATTTTTATAATTTCAACTATTTTGTGGAAATAAAGTTTTGAAGCAAATATATAAAATGAGCTTTTTTCCTGGAAGCTGTGTTGTGCAAAAGTTATTTTGATTTAAAAAGAAAGTTTTAAGGGGTGTTGATCCTCTCGCATTTAGAACTACCCTGAGTAAATTATGGAAGACGAAAGAAAATTATGTCTAAGGAAATGCGTTTTCTGAAATGAAACTAAATAGCGACATGAAAACTTAAAACAAAGAGAAATATATTCCCTGTATAATGGAGGTTGCCCCCTTCTCAACCCCACCCCACTCTTTGCACTACGGTTTTTCTTAAATGAAAGGGAGTCTGCGCCCTCTTCAACCTTCGTTCTTTGCGCTAAAGTTTGGCTTTTCGTCCAATTCCTAAAAATTACTGCTCAAACATAAGAGTCATTGAATTAGAATATGAATTTTTTTAAACATAATAAAACTTTAGTGCAAAGAGGGGGGGGTGGGGGTTAGAAGTGGGGACAGCCCCCTGATATACAGAATAATTCTTTCTTGCTTTGAGTTTTAATGTCCCTGTTTTCATTCATTTGAGAAAACTTCATTTTATCTAATGCATAAAAGAGGTAATGAAACTGATTCTGAAACTCTTGTAACTTGCTCTTGCTTATACCTTTTTCTGTTAAGGAAAATTCGAAACTAACTAATAAATTTGAAAGTGAAAAGTCGTTTTAATCTTCATCTCTTGGGAAAGAAAAGAACCTCAGAATATTGAACTGTTTCCCCCTTAAGACTATTTCTTGGGGAAAGGTAAAAGCCGCTATTGTGAAAGACTCACTCGCTCTGAAAATTAGTTCTGTATCTAAACAGCTACAAGAATTATAGCTCTTATATTTTGAAGATTTGGAGCTTAGTCACAGTGGCATTAAAAGTATATTTTCCCCATGCATTTATTTGTAGATTAGGGTAAATAATGGCTCCAGAGGTGACCGAATTCCTGGCACCACGTTGTAAATACGACTAAAAATTGCATTGGTAAATGACTTGAGCGAATGTCGGACAGTTTCACAAATGGGGGTTTCAGACTCAAGAGTTCCTAGTATGGGTTGGGGAAGTAAGGGACGAAGTTTTTTTTTTTTTGAGTTTCTAAAATCCTAAGACCAGCCTAAAACTCAAAAAATGGATTTCTTTTAAATTTGTTTGGGTTGAGATTGAGAAGCATGTTGTTGATGAGAGGATCCAACCCTCGAAGTAAGGGTTGGAGAGTATCCTTTGAATATACACTTAAATCATTCGGTAAATATATATTTACCGGATGATTTTTATAAATATGCACTATACATATGTTTACACCACATATGTAGGCCTACACTATATATGAAATGTTTATATTTACTTTTAGTTGGATACACACTATATTTTTATATATAAACTAAATAGACTATACACTATACATATGATTTCTAAATATACTTTTAATTGGATGTACACCAATGCTCGCCAAATGATCTTTATGTATATACTATACATACGGTTTTGTACATACTTTTAATTTGGTTTGGATATACACTTATGTTTACCGATGGATTTTTTTATATATACTATACATGCACTACACATATATATAAGAAAATATGTACTAAGCAAGGGAATAGTACTTGTCCAATAAGAGAGTCATGCTTACTCCCACCATTATACCCGTGCCATTTAAACATTTTTGCCTCTCAATTACTCGGACTATCTGTCTTGACTTTTTTCCTACAATTAGCCGTGTCTTGATGCCTACTGCAAAATACTTGATTTTCAGTTATCAATGGACTCGGTGGAACAATATGAACAATAATTGTGTATGTATGTATATATTTATTTATGTATGTATTTTTTCTCAAAAACACCTCCATGTTTTTTCGGAAAAATTGGTATCCTAAGATTTTCTAGCCTAAAAAATATCTATATAGGTCAGAAGTCGGAGAAAATTCGTTAAAAGTCTTAAATTTGGAAAGAAGATTCATGATAGTGACGTCATATTTATAAACACATTCGAAAAGAGTACATATGTCGTATTTGCCTCAGTAGGGGTTGTGTCGTTTTCAGTGTCTATGATGGAGATAAAATGACACAAGAAGCATATGATTGACTAGAAAAAATATACGATTGAAGTCATATTTATGAGTGTATTTCAATA
The DNA here is from genome assembly GCF_049724085.1 of Artemia sp. Qi Xiang Cuo. Taxonomy (NCBI): domain Eukaryota; kingdom Metazoa; phylum Arthropoda; class Branchiopoda; order Anostraca; family Artemiidae; genus Artemia; species Artemia sp. Qi Xiang Cuo. The sequence goes on along the minus strand of NC_142808.1, from coordinate 41,731,828 downwards.
TGATGAATTACATCATCCCCCCCCTCAGGAGTGAATATATCGTTTTATATCTATGACGCATGTAACATTACAAAAGGAACATAGCTCAGTATAAAATATCAAGTATAATTAGTCTAATTTGCAAAAGGCCTTTTAAGTACTTTCATGATGCTTAGAGGACTGAGGAAGAACCTAAACTATCAAACGTGAGAAAAATAATCTGAGCAGCTAGGTAAGGGCATTGGAAAAATGGCTAACGAAACGATAAACGAAATGAACGACAAAGATATATAGTCAGAATACTTGCGTCAGCGACAAGTACAACAAGTCAAAGACAAAAGTGAACAACAAAGAAATATTCCGTTCGAAGATAAGCGGCAGCAAGAATTAAAAGTCAAAACAAAAGTGAAGAAGAAGGAAATGCGCGGTTACAATACACGCAACAACAAGGAGTAGAACGATTTAGAAATGAAAGCGAAGAACAGAGAAATATGCGGCTGAAAGATATGCCACAACGAGAACAAAGAAATACGCGGTTAGAAGATAAGCGACAGCGAAAATTACAAGCGACAGCAAGAAAGTGTGTATCATAACTTGTCAAAAATGGATTGAAGAACAAAGAACTATGCTGTTAAAGACAAGCAACATCAGAAATCCGAACGATTCAAAAATGAAAGTGAAGATGAAAGAAATATTATGTTGTAAAAACAACGCCAGCACAATCTTCGACGCCAACAAAATGTGGCTAAAAAACCAGTGCAAACTTACAAAGATGCCATAAACTACGCAACTGTTGATTACAAGTCACTGGGACCCTTCAGTGTTATATGTATTCCTTGGGGAGCCCTTCATTTTCCCGATGAAAGAGTAGCAAACAAAAGATAACTCATTTGGAGGTTGTTACATACAATGAGAATCACGGTCTGAATAGGTCGTATTTTTCCCTAGGTGGTTGTATCGAACCTGGGGTGACGCCATGATACCAAGAAGAGGCTCATAGTGTCTGCGGTTAGAAGACAAGCGACAATGAGAGTCCAAATATAGAAGCCTGCCGTGTTGCGGCAGTGGCCATATACACAGCATCAAACACAAAAATGAAAAAAAAAACTCAGCAAATTTAAATCACTGTCTTCCGCACCTCAGCACCTTCCTCTATAAAACTTGTCACCGCGATAATTAGATCTTTAAACGTAGTCGCCAAAATACCTGTGAGCAGTGGTACATCCCTCGAAAAAAAGTAAACACTACAGAAATAGAGAAACAACGAGAGACGGTTGTTGTACAGCGGTCTTTAGGGTGACGTCATGATACCAAGAAGAGGCTCATATTGTCTGCGGTTAGAAGACAAGCGACAATGAGAGTCCAAATATAGAAGCCTGCCGTGTTGCGGTAGTGGCCATATACACAGCATCAAACACAAAAATGAAAAAAAACTCAGCAAATTTAAATCACTGTCTTCCGCACCTCAGCACCTTCCTCTATAAAACTTCTCACCGCGATAATTAGATCTTTAAACGTAGTCGCCAAAATACCTGAAAGCAGTGGTACATCCCTCGAAAAAAAAGTAAACACTACAGAAATAGAGAAACAACGAGAGACGGTTGTTGTACAGCGGTCTTTGGGGTGACTTCATGATACCAAGAAGAGGCTCATATTGTCTGCGGTTAGAAGACAAGCGACAATGAGAGTCCAAATAAAGAAGCCTGCCGTGTTGCGGCGGTGGCCGCAGCATCAAACACAAAAATGAAAAAAAAAACTCAGCAAATTTAAATCACTGTCTTCCACACCTCAGCACCTTCCTCTATGTAACTTCTCACCGCGATAATTAGATCTTTAAACGTAGTCGCCAAAATACCTGTGAGCAGTGGTACATCCCTCGAAAAAAAAGTAAACACTACAGAAATAGAGAAACAACGAGAGACGGTTGTTGTACAGCGGTCTTTGGGGTGACGTCATGATACCAAGAAGAGGCTCATATTGTCTGCGGTTAGAAGACAAGCGACAATGAGAGTCCAAATATAGAAGCCTGCCGTGTTGCGGCAGTGGCCATATACACAGCATCAAACACAAAAATGAAAAAAAAAACTCAGCAAATGTAAATCACTGTCTTCCGCACCTCAGCACCTTCCTCTATAAAACTTCTCACCGCGATAATTAGATCTTTAAACGTAGTCGCCAAAATACCTGTGAGCAGTGGTACATCCCTCGAAAAAAAAGTAAACACTACAGAAATAGAGAAACAACGAGAGACGGTTTTGTACAGCGGTCTTTGGGGTGACGTCATGATACCAAGAAGAGGCTCATATTGTCTGTGATTAGAAGACAAGCGACAATGAGAGTCCAAATATAGAAGCCTGCCGTGTTGCGGCAGTGGCCATATACACAGCATCAAACACAAAAATGAAAAAAAAAACTCAGCAAATTTAAATCACTGTCTTCCGCACCTCAGCACCTTCCTCTATAAAACTTCTCACCGCGATAATTAGATCTTTAAACGTAGTCGCCAAAATACCTGAAAGCAGTGGTACATCCCTCGAAAAAAAAGTAAACACTACAGGAATAGAGAAACAACGAGAGACGGTTGTTGTACAGCGGTCTTTGCCGAAATATGTGCCTAGTCTTTTGGTTGTCTTTTCCATTGGTTTAGAATAATCTTGTCTGGTTTGTTAATTGTTTCTAGATCTTTTGTCCTTCGCATTCTACGTTTCTTTTTGTCGAATTTCGTGTATAACCGATGTGACCCTAGAACACGTTTATTGACATTCACCTTGTTCGTTTTTGGTCCGTAATCCGAATTAGTTACTATATTACTGTGTACATTTATAGCTGGATTAAAAAGTGATCCAATTGGTTGGAGATGAAAAACATGGCATTATATTAGGTATTATACTGCTGAGGATCCCACAAATCCTATGCCTTTTCCTCTTCTTTGGTTTGCTCTTTGACCTTGATTAAATAAAAAAAAACAAGTTTTTTAAACTGAAAGTAAGGAGCAACATTAAAATTTAAAACGAACAGAAATTATTCCGTATATGAAAGGGGCTGTCCCCACCTCAAGGCCTCGCTCTTTACGCTAAAGTTTTTTATTGTTTTAAAAAATAAATTTGTGTGACAGAGTCAAACTTTAGCGTAAAGAGCGAGGCGTTGAGGAGGGGACAGCCCCTTTGATATACGGAATAATTTCTGTTCGTTTTAAATTTTAATGTTGCTCCTTACTTTCAGTTTAAAAAACTTGTTTTTTTTAATTTAATTTCTGATCGTTTTTTAGTTAATGCAGCTTTTATTTTGGCTCGCCGTCATTGAATAAGTAAACAAAATTTGCATATAAATTTTACTTTTCTTTTGCTAAATGGCTGTCTCTAAATTTGGTTCTGACGTAATTTACAAATTAACGTACGTAACGAACTTCTATATTCGTATATTTTTCTTCTGGCAAAAAATACAAAGTTGCAGATTTTTGCAGATATGAGCTTGAAACATATGTTATAGGGTTTTCTGATACGCTGAATCTAACAGTGATTTTCATTAAAATTCTTTCTCTTGTAGGGAATGGTCCCACCCTATTAAAAAGACCAGGTGCTTTTCCTCAGGCTCGTAGCCTTTGATGAGTAATAGTAAGCTTAACAATATTTATATATTTATAGTCGTTATTATAAACACCTTCTTTTGCTACATTTATTTACATCAAATTTCCGTTTCTAAAAGTTTCGCTTAATATTTAGCCGTATAGCTTGTTTTTTTTTTTTTATTTTTTTTTTTTTATTACGTATATGTTATTAAATATATGATGGGGTTCTCCCCTTAGTCAATACCACGCTCTTTACGTTAAAAGTTAAAAAAAAAAATTTTTTCACACACCTCTGAATCACAAAGGCCGTTTAATTAGAATAGATAGCTTTTTTGAAAGCACTAAAAAAAACTGTAGCGTAAAGAGCGAGGTATTGACTTGGGGGAGAACCCCCTCATATACGTAATAATTTCTGTTCGTTTTAAGTTCTAATGTTGCTTCTTACTTTCAGTTAAAAAAACTTATTTTTTTTTTATTTAATTTCTGATCGTTTTTTAAATAATGCTTGGAAATCCAGCGCCTCCTTCATAGAAATGTCCCTAACCCCAAAGAAACATCCTCCCCGGAAATATTATCCCGAGTAACCCCCTCCTCAAGCCCCTCTCCTTCCCCCCACCCAAAAAAAAATTTTCCTGAAAATGCCTGTATACTTCCCAATAACCAATACAATATGCAAGCAATGGACAAAGTTCATAACTTGCAGCCCTTCCCCTGGGAACTGTGGGGGATTAAGTCATCCTAAAAGAAATATTTATTAGATTTTCGACTATACTGAACAAAATGGTCATCTGAAAATTTTAATTAGGTGACTTTAAGAAAAAAAGAGAGTGGGAGGGGGCCTAGTTGCCCTCCATTTTTTTTTGTCACATAAAAAGGGTAATAGAACTTTTAATTTCCGTTCCAATGAGCCCTCCTACGATATTCTAGCACCACTGGGTCAATACGTTTACCCCTGAAAAAAAAAACAAAAAACAAACAAACAAATAAACACGCACCCGTGATCTTTCTTCTGGCAAAAAAAAATACAAAATTCCACATTTTTATAGATAGGAGCTTGAAACCTCTACAGTAGGGTTCTCTGATACGCTGAATATGATGGTGTGAATTTCATTAAGGTTCTATAACTTTTAGGGGGTCTTTCCCCCTTTTTTCAAAAATCAGCCAAATTTCTCTCAGGCGCGTAACTTTTGATGGGTAAGATTAAACTTGATAAAACTTATATATTTGAAATCAAAATTAAAATCCGATTCTTTTGATGTATCTATTGGTACCAAAATTCCGGTTTTTAGAGTTTCGGTTACCATTGAGCCGGGTCGCTCCTTACTTACAGTTCGTTACCACGAACTGTTTGATTAAACATTAAATAAGAGTATACCAGAAGGCGTTAAAGAATCTCTAGTAAAAATTCTTATTTTTTTACACTAAAAAGTTTTGCCGACTACGATCGGTCAAGTCAGATGAAGCATTGAACTGTGGCAACAGGTCAAAGGAGATTTCTTGGTTTTTCTGCTTAGTGACTTGCCAAGATCTTCTTCAGCCAGTATTGTTGACTCTTCTCTTTGTAATCGTCTCCTTTATGTATTAAATTTAAAAAAAAAACAAGTTTTTTCAACTGAAAGTAAGGAGCAACATTAAAACTTAAAAGGAACAGAAATTATTACGTATATGAAGGGGATTGCCCCCTCCTCAACACCTCGCTTTTTACGCTAAAGTTTTTTAGTATTTCTAAAATGCTTCTTATTGTTCTATAAGCGACCCTTGTGTTTCAGAAGTCGTTCTTGAAGAATTGGGACAAAATTCAAACTTTAGCGTAAAGAACGAGGTGTTGAGGAAGGGGTAACTCCTTTCATATACATGATAATTTCTGTTAGTTTTTAAGTTTTAATGTTGCGGAAAGCAAGACATAAAAAGAATTTTGTATAGGAATTCTGGAAAATTCCCCAAGTGTAAAATTTCCTCTGACAAATTCACCATCTGGAAACTCTCCTACCCATGAAAATTACCCCGTGGAAAAACTCCCAGCAAAAAAATTCGGCCCCCCCCACGTGGAAATGTATGCATGCTTCCTAATAACAAATACTATGCATAAACAATGAGCAAATTTATAACTTAGACCTTTCCCCTAGGTCTGGGGGATGGGGGGCTATGTTATATTCAAAGGCATAGTTATAGGACCTTTCCACGATGATGAACGATGTGGCCATCTCAGAATTTTTATCGGACGGTTTTCGGGAACAATGGGGTGGGGGAGGGTGCCCAGTTGCCGTCCAATCTCTTTGGTCATTTAAAAAGGGTATTAGAACTTTTAATTTCCGTTCGAATGAAACCTGTCCCGATATTCTAGGACCACTGGGTCAATACGACTATCCCTGGGAAAAAAAACAGTAAACAAGCATCCAGGACCTTTCTTCCGGCAAAAAAATAGACAATTCCACATTTTTCGAGATAGGACGTTGAAACCTCCTAAATAAGGTTTTCTGATGCACTAAATCTGATGGTATTATTTTAAGATTCTTCGACTCCCCCCCCCCCTTTTGGAAAATCCGGCAAATTTTCTCTGGCTCGTTGCTTGTGATACGTAACACTAAACTTAATGAAACTTATATATTTAAAGTCAGAATAATAAGCCAATTCTTATGATGTGTCTATCGGTATCAAAACACCATTTTTTAGAGTTTCGGTTACTATTTAGCCGCGTCGGTCCTTACTTACAGTTTTTTACTACGAACTGTTTGATGATTGTCGTTGTTTATCTATTTTTGTTATATTATTTTAAAACATATGCAAAATTATGTTTAAATTAAAATTGTAGAGCTAAAAACAAATATATTTAACTTTTACATTAAGAAAAATTTTTTTTTTTTTTGAAATTTTGTATTATAATATCTAACGAAGTTCTACTTATTGTTGAAAAGTTCATGTTGAATAGCATCGTATCCCTAAACTTTCTTAAACTGATTTTGAAGCAAGGCATTCAAGAAAAAGTCAAGACTAACCAATAAATTTGAAGCTAAAGTCTTCTCTAACTTTCATCCCTTGGGAAAGAATACAGCCTCAGAATATCGAGTTGTTTCTACCTTGCGAGGCTTCAATAGAAGATTGAATAAAAAGAATACTCTCTTTGTAAAAGACACTTTTGATCTGAAAATTTGCTCTGTAATTGCATGTTTGCATTCAAATAAGTATTGGAGCACAAGTCGTACAAATAAATCAAATGGGAGGGGAGGGTTCAAAGGTAGAAACAATTGCTAGAAAATAGTTGAAACTACAGTTTTCCTTTTTAAAGCTAAAAAAAAATCAGCTTGGGGGCAAAAGCGGTGGAAGGTCACATTATCTTGCTGACATATAGAGCAAAACTAGTAGTAGTGTCAATTCACGAAAATTTAGAGGGGTAAAGTATATTTTTCAATAACTAGGGGAGCAACTGTTGTTTTTCGAATTGTTCCAATAAAAATACCATATGAAAGGTATATTTTTTTAAACCCAAAGGTAAAGAAAGTTTTGAGGGGAGGGGTAAATTAAAATTCCCCCCCCCCCCGACGCCCCTGAAAATACTTAGAATAATTAATAAGGGACTTGTGTCTATTTGTTTGTGTGCGCACTTGCAGATGTTGAATATTTATTTTTCGATTTCCTCTTATTTTCTCTTCTTTTTTCTGAAGGGGGATTATAAAATATATCTTATGTGAAACTTCAAATTGTGTATAAGATCCAATGATTGTATGTTGCTAGACACTAGATACTGTCTACCTATCGTTTATGGAATGCATGCAAAATGCCATCTATTGTGAATTTCAGTACAATGCAGGAAAGCCGCGTTTGTCTTACAATGCTCAGTTATGAGACAATATGCATATGTATTTTACATGCACGAGTATATGTATGTGTGTGGGTATATTACTTTCGATATCATTAGTAAATCCATATGGTGGTTAGCGCCAAGGTTTATCGTAAATAGAAACAAGTTGAGCACATTCTCCGATGTGTTCAATTAGCTTAAACATATATTTTCCAAGAGACTGAATAGGTTCGTGTCTCTATTGCGTGACCGCATGGTAATACTTCTTCCATGTTATGCCTTGTATTTTGTCATCATAAAACGTATATTGGAAAACTGTATGAGAAATGCTTTCTCCTGGGGAATATACTTTATGTTTATGTACTATGAAAGGTCGGTCAATAGAAAAGTATTTTTTGAGAATAATTCTGCTCTACATTTTTTTTGTTACGAAGAATTTGTTTCTAAGCTTTGTACAAACGTTAATATGAATGTCACAAAAGGAGATGACTGTCGCTTATCTACTAACCGTATATTTCTTTGTTCTTCATTTTCTTTTATTATTACTTCATATATTTCTTCAATGCCCTTTGCCTTAGCTGCTCGAATTGGTTTTGTCACATTTGATAGTCTAGGTTATTCATTTGTTATCTAGGCATTGTGAAACTGGTTAAAACACCTTTTGTAAATAGACTCATTACACTTGGTATTTTATGTTTAGCTATGTTCCTTTTGTAATGTTGCATTTGTCAAAGATACTAAAACGATACGATACGGGAGGGGGGGGGTGATGTAATTTTTTCTTGAAATTTGTTGATAAATTTTACGTCACTCACGGGAGTTTTTTTTTTACAAAATTAATGTTCTTAATGAATTTTCTGAGACTTGTGACCTATAGAGAGGTTTTTTTATGCCAGAAAATTCCAGGATATCAAATTTCCCCCAAAATATGGATTTGTTTTCGAAAAATAATACATACACAAATAAACGTACAATTATTTTTCGTTTAAAGAGATAAAATATAAGTGTGAACCTGTAGTTGAGCCAAATTGAAAAAAAATTCCCTATTCTCTTCTATCTCTATGTGTTTGTGCCTGTTCTTTGTTTAACTGATAAATGAAAGCCTAATTTTTGTTTTGTTGTCTAATGTCCAATTTTCTGTTTGCTCTTCTTTCAACAATTCAACCACCTGCACAAACCATTAAAGATATTTGATTGGTTTCTAGGTATTGTGAAAGGCTAACCTGTTCCCTTATTGACCTTGACCTTTTCTTTTGTTATATTGATTTCGTAAACATTCCTAAATAAAATATTATCTACTTATTATTAATTCTGCTATTTTATTTTATGTATGCAAAGCAAAGGTTGAACTCATGTCTCTGTGTATGTTACTTGTATTATATCTGGTTTTAATAATCATTGTTGAAAACATGGCTGCGCAGTTATAAAGTTCTGATTGCTATCATTTACTGATGATGATATTTTTGTTTTCTAGTATATATGGGTAATGCCGTCATCAAGCGCAAGATGCGCGCAGCTGCCGCGTGCCATGGATAAAGTTCCGTTTTACTCAGCACTAAAGAAGTTCCGTGACTATCTAAACGGCCTAGTACCGAGTATTGACGATAGTGAAATAGTTTTCCCAGAAGCTCGTTTTCCAGTTGGTGATGAAAGTGTTGATTTCAGTGATCTCAAAGATGATAGCGATTTAATCAATTACTCCGGTGATGAGCCATTAGGCATGGGGAAAAAGAAGAGAGGTAGACCAAAGAAGGTAAAATCTGAAGATGGCTTTCCTTTTAAATCAGAGGGATCTTCGGATGGGCAAATTCTTGGTATGCCTCCGCCGGGGGGGCAACCGCTGGATTTCAGTATAATGGGTGATGGAACGCCAAGAAAGAAAAGAGGTAGGCCAAAGAAAATTAAGGCAGAAGAGACTGGTATGATTTCGGCAACTCCAACTCGGCGGCCATCAATGCCGCATGAAACGCATGTAATACAATCTAATGAAAATTACATCCATTATTACAGTCAACATGAAGACTTGAGGCCAATCGGTCATTTTGCCTTGCCGCCCCCTATGAGATCTCCTAATGCACCCTCTTTCCCCCCTCACTTCCCGCCAAATGCTGGATTTCCTCCATTTCCGCAGACACAAGGGTATGGAGAGCCTGCTAGCCATAGCCCGTTACAGGGTGCATACCCGTTCAGCAATATGGGCCATCAAAGCCCTCATGAGAATCACTATTCATCACCGCAAGTTTTTTCTCAGCAAAACAACCAGAGTCCTTATCCTCAAAATTACGCTCAACAACCTTCGTTCTCGCCCTCTTGTGGCACCCAGCCGGTGAACTTCAGTCAAAGTCCTGCTCGTGTGGGATCAAATCATTATCATCATTCCCCTCAGGCATACAGTCACACACCTTCTCCTGCTGTAACACCTCAATCGAGCTCTTCGAGTCAGTTTAATCCAAATTTTAATACAAACGATTTGCCTACTGATCTTGGACCAAATGCAAGTGGAAGTTCTTTGACCACAAGTCCTCCCCCGAAGAATTCCCCCGGCAAGGAATTTGAATCACAAGAAACTCCACAGGCTGAAAGTCCTATTGCAGTTCAACAGCCAAGTGAAATTAAAACTGAAGAGGAATCGAAGCAAGATTTTTATTCACAAGAATCTGCGTTTCATGATTTTGGGTATAAAACTACCCACCAAGAATCATTTCCCCCTAAACCCAATCCCTCTTCTCAAGATTTAGCGGCCAAAAGTCTCCATGGCCTTGAATCCCTCGTAGATCAAATCCCAAATTTGGGTGAACAAGATGCAAACCATCAATATCCGCCAAATACACTTCACCAATACGAGAGTCAATTCGGTGGCTATAACTATGGAGACAAAAACCCCTTCCATTGTCAAACTAATTACCCAGGATATAATTATCCCCGATATCTCTCTGATCAGCAGTTCTCCTACCCCCAATATATGGGTAGAAGTCCATATCAGGCGTCAGAACCAGGGTATGGTTCTTACGGAGGGCAGTATGGTGTTCCCCCAGCACCTTATGGAAGCCCTGCCGCTGGTAGTCTACCTTTCCCTCAAGATTTTAGCGGGAGCTACCCGTATCAGTATAGCAATAGTCCCTATCAGCAATCTGTAAGTCCCCCAGTGATGGATAAGCCTAAGCAGGAGTCGCTTAACTTTGCAGGCTTTTGATAGCTTTAAGGTCTGTGTATAAAGTACAATGCCGCTCAAAAAGATTTGTGAGTTGATAGATATTATGTGGAAACATCTCTCTTTTATCCTAGTGTTCCTGTTGTTCATCATTTTCGTTGTTTTTGTTTTAGTGGTTGTTTGGTTTGTTCTGTTTTTTTTTTTTTTTTTTTTTTTTTTGTTTTGTTTTTCAGCACCGCACATACCAAAAAGCGCTCCGTTTTAGGCTAGCCAAAATAGTTGTCCAATCGTAAATTTTCTTAACTTGTAGCCTGAAGTTAGCGTAAAAACCGTTTTCAATAGTTCTAATTATGAAAATTTTTCTTTTTCTGAAAATTCGGTCTTTTGTTTAGTCTTCTTTGAAGGTACTTCTCTTTTTTTTCTAGTAGAGATATAAAATGATTAGTTGTTGGCTATTCAATTTTTAATATTATTTTTTTGTTAAATTAAGGTTAGGAAAGTGAATGGTAAATTTATGTAACGCATGTTGTTCCTCTCCGTGTTGCAGCTTTTCTTCTGTTTTTCTTCTATCTTGTTCCATCTTGTTTCAATACGTAGTTTTAGTTTTTGAATTTTTACTTTTTATCTATTTAAAAACCGTAAAACCAGTTTTTAAATGACTGTAGTAAAATTCATGGGTAGAAACATTCAATACATTGAGTTCTATTTCTTAAATAGACCTTTCTTAGTAGATTTATTTTTTATAAGCTAAAATAAAAACCAAATTCTCAATTTAAATTTTTTTAACCCAGCTTCATTTGGTGTTTTTGTGAAAGCACTTTGAAATTTCACTTTAAAATTGGTTCCGTTTTTCAAAACGTGTTTCAAGGTGTACATTTTTCATTCCTTTTCAGCATGCAAGCTTTTGAAAGCTTTTGACGTTTCGGAGTTGTCGTGAAAAACAAAAGAAAAACAGAGGTATTTCATGTAAAAAAAAAAATAAGGGTGGTGAAATTTGAAAATTATAAAGTATATAGCCAAAAAACCTAAGAAACTTGGATTAAATTGGGTTAACTTGAATAAAAAAATTGAATTAACTGAATAATCTAACTAGACAATTAATTGAAATTAAATAAATAAGTTTGCGTGAAGGACGTTCTGGTGGCTTTATAGAAAATAAAATAAAACGTAGACTCTGTGAAAGAAATTGATGGGAAAATTGGGAAATTGTAGTATTTAACCAAAAAACCTAAGAACTTGGATTAAATTGGATTAAGTTGGCTTAAATGAAACTGTATTAATTGAATAATTAAACTAGAAAATTAATCGAAAATGAATAAATACATTTAATGAATTCGTTAATTCAATTAAATTAAAGCCTAGATTGAAAAGGTTCCTGTAAAAGAACATTTCATGTTGGTATGCAGATAAGAATGAAGTGAATTTGTTGTTGTTGTAGCTAGTTTAGAAGGGGAATGGCTTTGCAAGATTACCGAGAATTACGATACGGTTATCTCTTTATGACATTTTTATAGGTACATAAAGCTTGGAAGTTTAATGGTTGCTTTATGCTCTTTTTTTTATAGAAAATTTAATCTTTAAACGCTTTATGACTTTAATGACAACTCATTTCTTGTAGTTTATAAGGGATTGTTTTCTGGTTGAACTGTTAATACCTATCTGCTATTTTCTACTTAAGATATTTTTGCCTCATTTTATGATGCTTTAAATAAGACATTCAAAGGCCAAACTATTTTATATGTGACGGGAAAAAATTTCTAGGAATTTCGGCGTGGAAATTTTGCAAATTTTGGCCTGGGTTCACTCTACTTGGCTTAAAAAAAACAACAGAATTCAGCAACGGCGCACAAGATCTAACCTCTAGTGTGGTGGGGGGAGGGGGAGTCGAATGCTTTTCGGGAGAGGCAGGCGGAATACGGGAAAATGTAGTTTTAAACCATTAATTTGGTAGGTATGTAACGTTACTATTATTATTACTACTAGCAACTTAGTGTTGCGCCCCCTGAGGCCAAATACGGACAGTGCGGCCTAAGGCCAACAAGCGGCCTGACACCGCTTTTTCACCCCAAATCCTTCCTTATTAGCTCTTCCAACCCCATTTGGAGCCAACATGTTTTTTGTTTGCCCCAGAGTTGCAACTCCTAGTGATTATCACTATTTCTAGTGATATTTTATATTGCCTAAACAAAAAACACTAAATCAGCACATAAATCACTAGATTCTTGAAGAAAATCACTAAATCTACCAAAAAATCGTTAAAATCTAGTGATTTTTTTTCCTCCAACGAATGGCAACCCTGGTTTGTCCCCAGATAGATTGACGAAATGTCTAATGTGGGAAGTTAATGGAAAGGCAATGTAGTCTTCTTCGTTATTTGGGTTAGTAGGCTGTAGCAATATGTAAAATTTAGGGGAAGTGGAAAAACTAAAAAAAAGACGTGTCAATTTTTTTTATTGTTATCAGTTTCTGGTTTAAAAAAGTCTTTTCTAGTACCGAAGAAATGCCAAAAGTAATATCCAACTATTTTAGTAAAACAGTTTTTATAAATTTGCTTATTTATAAAATAAATAAGTAGATATTTATTTATAAGATAAATAATAATTGACAAAATTGAACAAAGTTTATAAACGGCAAACTGAAAAGGTAGTCTGGTCTTCGTCGTTATTTGGACTACTATAGTAACACGAAAATGTCACAGAAGAGCAAAAAAAAAACAACGGAAAAAGGCGTTTGATTGTTTTCAAGAAGCAGCTTTTGGCTGAAAAAAAAGTTTATTTTTGGTTTTAAAAAAAGATGTTTCATGGTTAGAAGAAATGTTAAAACTAATTTCTAACCATATTACAAAAAAATATATACATAGCGTATTTGGGAAAAAAAACAGAAGCTTCCGAATTAAACCAACGGATTAAGCGAATCATCTGAGCGCGTTAAGCTTCCGAATTAAACCAACGGATTAAGCGAATCAACTGAGCGCGTTAAGCTTGCGGATTAAACCAACGGATTAAGCGAATCAACTGAGCGCGGTAAACTTCCGAATTAACAACAGCGGATTAAGTAAATTGATCAAGTTTGTTGAGCTCCTGAATTAAGCGAATTGATTGAGCGCGTTAAGCTTGCTGATTAAGCCAATTGACTGAGTTCGTTATGATTCCAAATTAAACCAACGGATTAAGCGAATCGACTGAGCGCGTTAAGCTTGCGAAATAACACCAATGGATTAAGTCAATTGATTAAGCTCGTTAAGATTACGAATTAAACTAGTGGATTAAGCGAATCGAAGCCTATGTATCAAATCAATCGATGGAGTTCGATAAGCTTAAAAATCAAAACAAATGGATCAATCCAGTCGACTGACCGTGTTAAGTCTGCAAATTAAGCCAATTAACAGAGCGTTAAGCCTGCAAATTAAACTGATGAATTAGGCTTTTTGACCGAGCATTTCAAGCTTATGAATGGCAGCTATGATTCTTTGCTTTTCAAACAATCTGTCATATAGCTACTGATAACAATTCATGAAAATACTGGGGAAGGCAACACATTGGAAAAAAGATGGAAAAAATAAACACATTTTTCAGAGTCTATGGCGTGGGCGTTCGTTTTTTTTCCAATGTAAATACCAAAAATGGTGTTTTTAGATCTAGGGATGGGGATGAAACAATCTAGGGGACAAATACCTACTCTCTTCAATCAGGACCACTGCACGTAAAATATTTTAAGTCCCCCCCTCCTCTGTTGTTACTTAGTTTTTACTCTGAAACATTATAATATACTCTGACAAATAAGACAATCCTAGAAGATATCTTCCCTGGCTATTTTTAAGTCTATTGCCTGCTGTTTATTACAAAACAGGAACGTGAATTGCGAAATCCCGGCCCTATTGTTGCTTAGTTTTCAGTCTGATGCGTAATAAGACAGTTTAATGTAGTCTGGCATATAAGACAATCATTAAAGATGTTTTACTCATCTGTTTTTTGCTTTACGGTGGGAGGAAAACGAGACGATTTCTTCCTAGCTTTTATTCTTGCACACTAACATGGCTCTAGTTGTTTTGTAGTCATTAGAAAATGGAGTAAAAATGAGAGAATCGACGTAACTAAATTTAGTTTTAGAATCTCAATTTTATATTTTTAAATTTCCAACAGCTTTACTTATATTTTGTATAGTATATAGTAATATTGATATGTTTATATAGGTATATTTATATAGTAATGAATTAGTTAATTATTTTATTTATTGAAAACCCGCTTAACAAAAACACTGAGAAGAAATTCGCTTAGTAGAAGGAAAAATAAACGCGAAATAAGAAGTTTGATATTTAAAAAAAACTATTTTATGTTATGGTAATACAAAAAGTTGTTGTATAAGTGGAGTGAAAAAGTAGAGGAGGGAATAAAGGAGTAAGGGGTTGGCTATTATAATGCGAGAGTCTGGAGCTACAAAAAATAGTTATTATTAAATTAGTTTAAAAATTTGACTTTTGGGGGAGCAAAAAAAGTGGAGGAGGGTCTAGAAGAGTCAGAAATTGGCTCTGGTAATCCGAGGGCTTAAAGCTGCAAAAAATATGATTTTCTTTCCACTAATTTTATAAATCGATTCACAGAGGAGTGAAAAAGTAGAGGCGGAAGTAAGGCTGAGGTTGTGGTAATCGGAAGGTATTAACTTCGATATTGATGGCATTGATGTCATTGAGTGAAAAATGCGTGAAAACATGGGGGAGTGAAAAGGGTGGAAGAGGAGGGAATAGTGAAGTGACATATTTTCTCTGGTAATCCAAAAGTCTTAAGCTGCATAAAATTCGATTTTCATTAAGTTACCTAAAAAAAAATGTAATATATGAAGGGCGAAAAAAAGTGGAGGAGATAGTAGGGGAGTTAGGCATTTGCTTTAGTAGTCTGGAGGTCTTGAGTTGCAAAACAATGTAATTTTTAAAAATTACGCATGGGGAGTGAAAAAAGTGGAGGAGGGAGTAGGAAGGGAAAAAAAATAATGATGAGGAAGGGTGAAAGAGGGAGTGAGAAATTTTCTGCGGTAATCCTTAAGTCTTAAGCTGCAAACCAATCTTTTTTTATTAATTTTGTGGATGGAGGAGCGAAAACAGTGGAGGAATGAAAAGGGAAGTAAAAAATTTGAAATAGCTTAAAATATCCGACGTATAGTGGAGTGAAAAAAGTGGAGGATTCAGTAGAAGAATGATGCTTTTGTCTCTGGTAGTCTAAAGTTACAAAAAAAAAATTATTAAATTAGTCTTAAAAAACAGGGTGGACGAGGAAGTAAAAAAAGCAGAGGAGGTAGTGTGGCTTGAGGCATTGGCTATAGTTATCAAAGGTCTTATGCCGTAGAAAGAATATTAAATTGAGAAGTGAAAAAGCTGGAGTGTCTTTCGATTTGCCAAGCTGCTATAAACATCCTGTTCTCCAAAGGGCTCTGTCTATTTTGGTGGTTTCAATATTTTCCAGGCAAAACCAGTCTTGATCAATTGGGCAAAAAGACGCCGTAAAATCATCAAAAAATGAAGGGATTTGTCCATTTTGATAGTCTCAATAATTTCTAGCTAAAGCTAGTTGTGACTAACTGGAGAATAAAACGCCCTTTAAAGTGCGGCATCCCTTGTATTCGATTTGAACGCTCATATGATCAAATTTGAATGAATTCCATTGATCTTATAGGACAAGTTCCATTTGTTTTTCCCGATATCTTTATCTTCCAACAGTCCGGAAATCCTCTGGCTTTCTTTCTCAGATTCCAACTTTTCTCCATTCATTGTCCAAGGAAGTGGAAAGATTCTCACTCTGACAATGTATATTCTCCTTTGCAGATCATTGAGTCCTTGATCGACTAGTGCCTAGTACAATAAGGGCAATAATATTCGCACGATCAAGCTTTCCCAGATGTTTCCTTAGATCTGTTAAGTTTAAGTGGGTTTATTAGCTTTCTATTAGTGCTATTTGTTCTATAACGAAAGTATAGCACAATATCCAGATGATTAAGCTTACTCAGTAGTTTTCTCATAGCTGTTACATTTAAGTTGGAGCTATTTACTTTCTATTAGCGCTGTTAGTGCTATCATTACAATGACAGTTGACACGGGGAGTGGCAGGCATAGGGCCACGGGCAGGACCTGGAAATGAAGAAACATGCTTAGAGTAAACCATTGCTTTCTTGGCACATCTTCTTTAATGTTCTAGAAAAAATAGTTAAGTTAGATGAATGAAACTTGGAAATGTCACTGTCTGATAAATCCTTTAAAGTTTCAGTCATGTAGGTCAACTACTTTCTTGAAAATACTAAAAACAAAAGTGTCAAAAAAGTCTACTGTTTCATCGCTGTAAATAAAACAAAAGTATTGGATACTAATGATAATATTGAAAAAAAGGTAATATCCACATACGGTTTTTATGTAACACAATCCCATTTGAACTCAACCTATGGACTGGAAGAGAACTTCGAAAAATTCATTGACAAACTTTTATATCTTAATCTACATATTGCGTTTAAAAATTGAAAAAATCACTCGTGCTATTTCCTCAAAAAATCGATAATTTGAAAGTTCTATTAGATCTTCAAAAAGTTTTAAATGCATTTGAAACTTACTTTAACCTTTAAGAAGAATCATAATTTGTTATTTTTTAAGATTTAAAAATAAAATTCATCTCCCGTGTCAAATTCAAAACAATTTACAATTCTTGAAAACAACGGTTAGATTCAGAATTTTTGGGAATGTCTGATAAAAAAAAACATTTACTTCCAAAAAAAAGAGGGGTAAAATACATGAAAAAAAAACTACGTTCTGAAAATCTATAGACGAAAATCTGGTTACTTCTTTATTTATTTTTTTTTTTTTTTTTTTTTTTTCTAAAAAAATGCAGATTTAACTGCTGTAATGACTTATGTAGCTCAGGCTCCTCTATTAACATAACAAGCTTTTTTGATATAATTAAAATTAATTTTGTTTTTCAGCTTGTATTTTTTCTTTTTTCTTCATCAATGTGGTATGGAATAAATTATAAATTTAATTATTTTGTCCATATAATGCCTCGATTTTGTTATCAATTCCAAGTTTTACTCTTTTCAAGATGTCCTAATATTTAACTTGGCTCTCATCTTCTTTTCTCAAATTCTTATTTCTTGTATTATTGAATTTTTCTTTTTTATCTTTCTCAGTTGGAACTTTCGCTATAGTTTCGTTTTTTGGCTAAGTGCTGTCAATAAAAATATTTTTCGTGAAAAAATTAATTATATTATTAAATATAGAAAGACTAGAATTCATACAGACAATTTTTTCAAAACCTTTAACTTAGTTCTCTTTACTAAGTTAACCTTTAACTAAGTAAATCTTTAACTTAGTTAACTTAGTGATTACCTAGAAACATTTAAAGGCTTACCTTAGTTATCGTAGATAATCATCTTTTGTATTAGTTTTGTTATTTGATTATTAAAGTTATTACTTTGTTATTACTGTTAATATTGTCTGACTGACTATAAGTTGTATTGCTATACTGTTTAGTATAAAGAGGGTGGAAGTTTTAAAATTGCGAAATCTTGATTATCATTCTTAGTGGGTAGTTTTGTTGTTAAGTAATCGTGATACCCTTGCGAAATATATCTATGTTTCTTCCCTTGCAGGATACTTAAGTTAAAAACATGTGTCTTTAGTTACGAAGTCCACAAAGCTGTTGTAAACTTACCTTTCCCAGTAAAGTTTAAGTTAAAATTACGATTGGATGATATATTTTTTTGTGAAATTTATTTTATTGTGACTAGTTTTGTGCTTACAGAGAATAATAATCATAGCAACCCGCTTGACATTTACCATGTTTTTATTAGACAAAAACTAAAATTCAATCGAGACCAAAATTAGAATATATTGGCTACGGTATGTGGTGAATCTTATCGGAAATTTATTCGAGCATGAGCGCCAAGTTTTTTTCGTTCTATATTTTTTGGGGGGGCTGGTTGAGACTCGCCTTTTTAAGATTCAATGAAGCCTTACTAACGCAGTAGTAACTTGAAAGGCGTTTGCATTAAATTTTTCAGGAGTGAGGAAAATGGATTTTTTTAATGACCTTTTTTGTTGCGGGGGGGGGGGTAAGGCAAGATTTTTGTTTTGTTTTAAGGCTGGCTCTTGTCCCCTAGAACCTTGATGTGTAACTTGGACTCCCTCCTTGAAACTTGGTGTGTAAGTATAAATGTCAATTGTGTTTTTATTCCTAAAAGTTATAATTCAGTAGAACAATTATTTTTCATACTGCTTGGGTTTTGGCTCTTGTTGCAATAATTTTTCTTTCACTTGTTTTATTTTGTTGTTATATTATGGGTTATATGCCAAATGCTCAAGCTTATATTTTTCTTGATCCTGGTATCCAATCTTTCATTGTGTGATAATTTTTTTTTGTTGGAAGTTAGTGTGAGAGTGTCAGTTTTATAGAATCTGTTAAAGAAAGGAATTCCGAGACAGCTATGAAAACATGGCAATCTATCACCTCTCATCGAGAATATGTCATAAACAAAAATAATTGAATATATTTTACCCTGTTTCATATATTTAAGCTGAAAAATTAAATTTACTCTTCTCCAAAGGCGTAGCCAGGATTTTGTATGTTGGGGGGGGGAGTGGGGTACAAAAATATCTACACAAAGCGTGTCAAAAATTTGTTTATATGCGTTTTGTTTGTTTTTTTTACAGGTCAGACAGAATTTTTTTTTTGGGGGGGGGGGGTTAAACCCAGTAACATCCACCCCTGGATGCGGCTTCGCTGTTCTCATAATATGTTGAAATGCTATTTAAATAAATTGTCCGTTCGTGTAACCGATTATTTAAAAATTTTTTTTTTTTTTAGTCTAAAAATTTTATTTAAAAAATTTGATGGAAAAGCGGATTTTTTTTTCAAGTTAAAAATATGATATGGTACAGTTGAATACTTGCAAAGTCACTCTTACAAACACAGAGGACAATAATTAACCAATTTGATACTTCGTGCTAAAACTCTCCCTGAGTAATAAATAGAAGATCCAACCAGGTATGTTCAAGAGTGGGTTAGTTAAGGGTCCATACCCGCTACCATCAAAATGTTAGTTCTGTAATTCTAAAATAGAGACTCAAACAGGTCCTTCTCTTCTGGAGTGACAACAGAGGGTGTTTTTTAGTAGGGGAATATCTAAGATAAAAAAAAAGTCTTTTTAAGAAATTACTTTTCTGTGTTCTTTGAAGAGATGTTCTTAACCAATCAAAGGGACTGGCATATATGCATATTATTGCAAATATATTGCATATATGCAAAGGGACTGGCATATTATTCTTTTTTTTTGGGGGGGGGGAATAAAATAAGATTTTTGGGGGGAGGGGAATAATAAAAAACGAATTTAATTCGATAATTTGAATTACAAGTGCCTAAAAATTAAAGAACATTTGGGATTTTGGGAGACATCGAGGCCCCCCCCCCCCAAAAAAAATATGTCCCTGCAAAAGTGACATCTCTGCTTATTCCTTCGTTTAAATGGCTACATGCAGGCATTATATTTAGAAATAAATTAGTGTTTTTTTATTAATATGTGCAAAGGTTAATAATAGCTACTTCAGGTCGAATAAATCCAACTTTTTACTGATATTTACTATTATTTCTTTGGCACAAAGCCAAAAAGGAAGTTAATGCATAAAACCTGTGAAAGCTTGCAATTTTTTTTGCAAAAATTTACAGACAATTTCAGGAGATGCTAAAAATTAATAGGTTTTCTGGGGGGGGTACCAGATCCTAAGTATTCTTGCATGTTTCATTCCCTTCTAGACTGAGAATACATCACATTTCATGGCAGGGCTACAGAATATATGTGCTATTATTTTTATACAAGTAAGCATGGTTATCATTGCAGTAATATGGTATCATACTTTGTATTTATTAACATCACATTTACGTATTGTTAAAACCAACGAGAATTTTAGGCGCTTTTTCAAAAAAAGGAAGAAAGACTCACTTTGTCATTTATCATTCAGCAGGAACTCCATAAAAATAATACCTTGACTATAAGTTTGTAAAAACTTAATTTTAAAGGTAATTAGTTTTTTATTCGCGCATTAAGCTTATTGCTTTAAGCTGGCTGGAATGGATTAGGAATATTCGCCAGTTTTTCAACTTGGTTCAGTTGACTTAACGCTGATACGGAGCTTGTTAAGGCGCGTCTGTATTCACGTTTTTCAGGCCATGTGACGTCAAAACCAGTAATCAATGAGGCACGTTCTAAGTATTACTGTGTATATTTTTAGAAGAAGTATTTTAAATTCAAATGAGTCATACCAATTTGGATTTGGGACCATTTGCCCCCTAGATTTTAAAGAAAACCTTTTATTTATTTTTAAAAATATTTTTTTTAGTATTTTCATTAAAAAAATTGCCCTTCCCCCTTCTTGTTTTGGAAAAAAATCCCCCTCCTAATATTTTGAAAATAGGTGCCACTGACTCCAATTAAAATTGTCCTCTCCAACCATGCAAGAACTAAATTATCTGCTTCATCTTCAATTAAGATCATTAATGTACGCCTTTATGGAGTGTTGTAAGTGCTGCCCAGTTAAGCTGAATATTGATTGGCTGCCCATTGTGTGTGATTTTCGTCAGATTTATTGGAAAAGGGGCTAATTAAAACATTTCTATGATTCGCTGTGCTCTTAAAATGACAGTAGGCTACCTGTAAATCATTAACATGACTGCTATTCTGCGAAAGTGTCTTTGAAGAGACATTTAAAAAAAAATTGCTTTTCGAACCAACTTAGCAGTTGGTTTTAGCGATAGGGATATACAGTTTGGATTCTCGCATTTTCTCATTAGCAGGTTTTTGGAACTGATTTTGTCTTCTCTGACGCTCGGGAATTTGGGGGATTGATAAAATTAGATTATTATCGATCTCACCTTGGATGTCAAGAAAGACCAAATTGGATCCCTAAATCTCTACTCATTTCGGCGCTATATATATATATATATATATATATATATATATATATATATATATATATATATATATATATATATATATATATATATATATTAACTGTGTGTTTGTAGTCATCATTTATATACGGCACTTTGAAATATTTAAATTTTGAGGGATCTTGATGATTATGAAGAATTGCTAGAAACTTTTGTATGTGCGGTAAAGAGGCGGCCGGTGAACGTATTTGAAAGATTTTTCTGTGATCACAACATCACTGCACCTAATTCTCAAATATAAGATGGTATATTCCTTTCTTTTTGGATTTTGTTTCGTGTATCGGTTTGGCTTTAGAGTGCTATGATAATCTTTTGGCTAAAAATTTGTATAAATTTTGTATAACAAACTACGTAATTTATTCAGGACCTTTACTCTTTTCTTTTTTCACTTCATCTTATACAACACTAACACGCTCAGACATGTATTTTAGCAATATCGTTTGTATATAGAAAATATATATTTCAAAGTTGCGTTTTTGTGATTCCCCTCCCCCTGTGTTTAGACCAAAGATGCAATTGCGCTTTCGATTGTGTTAAACAAAATTATGTTAGAAATAGTCAAGTATCTAAACTTGGAAAGGATCTAAGTCAGTTTTGTTATGTTCGGACCTTTACCTATTGCATAGTTGGTCTTCTGTGTTAAGTTTTTGTTTATATTTGATCTTGTGATCTCTTTATTAGCCTTGAAAAAAAGTATCAATTCTCAATACATGTTAATACATCTTAATACATGTCTTATAAATCTGAAGATTCCTATCTTCATAATCATTTTCTTTGCTATCAAAGGTGGGGGGATTAAGGGAATTATCATGTCTCTGTTACACAATGGCGTCGATCTGTACAAAAGTGAATTTTTTTTTTAATGAACAGTGCTTAGCGTTAGAATTGCTTGAGATACGTATTTTGAGCTTAGAGAAACAATGTTATCCCCTAGTCTAAGGTTTAAATGAACGTCGCTTTAGAAGAATTAATTAACAAAGAGAGAAATAAGGTTGATATCGTCTGATTAATACGTTTAAAAGTGGTAAATTCAAGATTTTGTGAGGAGGGGGGGGGGGGCTCTGGCGAAAATTTTTTGACCCCTTTCCTCTTCTTTTGCTCAACAGATTCTTATATCAGTAGACACTGCAAACAATTCAATAGGGCCTAAGTCCAAGAATAAGGGCGGGATTGATAGATCTGTATAAATGTAAGTAAATGTTTTAATATGTATCAACCAGTGCTGCCAATTGAAATCTAATTATAAAATTCAATAAGTGTCCCAGACTCCAGAGCGAAAAAGTTTCCTGGTGTAGTATAAGTCTATTTTCAGTACCAAACAAAATACAAAAGATTGTAAATCTTCTTGACGGGTTACATGGCAATTCTTTATAGATAATTAAATTATGCTTTTTCTGGCAAATCAATATAGCCAATAAAATTTCTCTCGACTTCTAACTGCGTCCGTTATAATAAATCTAACTCAAATTATATTCTATTTTATTTTTAAGTGAATGGGACTTAGAAAACTTTGCTTTGGACTATAATCTTTATGTTCGCTCTTTAGGTCTTATGCTTTTAATTATCACTAAAGAATATACCAGAAAACTATCCGGATAGGAGGAAATGACATCATATATTTCATTATAGGTCTTATGGGTCTTTCATGTTGTATTCTAACGGTATACAAAGCAAAACTAGATTTTATCCATATATATATATATATATATATATATATATATATATATATATATATATATATATATATATATATATATATATATATATATATATATATATATATATATATATATATATATATATATATGCTTGTTCTTATTCCCTCCCATCCCCCCCCCTCGCCAAATCAATCCCAAAAGATAGTTTTTGGTAAAAATTATCTTCCTTTTGTGGTGGGCAAACCCTGTACAATACCCCCTAAGAAACCTTAACTCTAGCTAAAAAGTCATATGATTCAGCGTTGTATTGGAGTGGTCAAAATTTGGAGTCAAAAGCACAGGTCGGCTTATTCAGGCTTTATTTGAAGATATCCAGAACTATAAAAAAAATATTTGATAAATGTTCTTTTCATATATAGAATTTGGTACTTTTTTGAGGCTACTTTTATGTATAATTTAGATGAGATCGTTCGAAGTTTTTAAGTCCATCATATCAATTAAGTATCTGCTTTAAATTCACTTGACTTCGGTTTTCAATGCTTTCTATTGACCGTGTGTGTGTAAGCTAATTAACATTTTCAAGGTTCGTGTTTTCACTTTTTAAGGATGCGTTTTATTTATTTTTCTTGTTTTGTAGTTTGGAATTGCAGAAATGACAATAATGTTGTATTTATCTTTTTGTTGTCAAAGTTGTAATAATGCTCTGAATAATGAATATTAAAACCTTGTAAGTTATTGGCTTTCTCTCTTTAGGGACCAGCTAGGATATGGAAATAAAACAACTTGCCGTATACTCTTTTATGAGGATTCGAAAAAAAAAATCACCATCGTAATCATAATAGGTTTCTACTAATGCGGAGCCACACGACTCCCACAAACATGCACTCAAACACCATACTAAGCGTGGCCATCCACAACTTACTCTGGTTGGCAGTTGGAGCCTATAAACCTAGAAGTGGCCTTTTCCTAATATGACGTCCTATTTTCGGTTGTTTTCTTTTCTTCTTATTGTTATTTTTTTTATGTTTTTTAATACACTGTATTCAGGACTTCTATTTGGGGGCAATGGAGTTACCATCTGGGAGTTTGGGGGGAGGGGCTTAAGAGTTTGTTGTTTTTTT
Source organism: Artemia sp. Qi Xiang Cuo (assembly GCF_049724085.1). Lineage (NCBI taxonomy): Eukaryota > Metazoa > Arthropoda > Branchiopoda > Anostraca > Artemiidae > Artemia > Artemia sp. Qi Xiang Cuo. The sequence continues at coordinate 41,707,576 of NC_142808.1, read as the reverse complement.
ACTGTACATTAAAGGCAAATTCGATATATGAGAAATATTTTTGTATATTTTAGGAGAAATCGCTTTTTTACCTGCATTTTTGCGGCCATTTTACGAGTCAGAAATGTTTTGGAGGTTGGGTCAAACCTGGCAACCCCCTTTCACTGGATGCGGCCTGGGTTTTGAGTATATATATTTTTTGATTTTGTTTACCTGTTCTTTTATTATGGTTTCTAAACAGTTTAGGAGAACTTGTCATTTTTTTTTTTTTTGAGAACGTATAGACTGACAGACAAATAGTAAAGCACACAGTGTATAACACACAGAACTAATGAACAAGTTCTTTTTGTCATCACATCGCCTTAATGTTTCATGAAGATTAGGTTGTATTAGAATAAGCCATACTCTTTAAATGTTGGATAAAGAGCTACTTTGCCGGTTCTTGGCAAAGTGGCGTATTTATAGCGAAAATACATATATTTATATACCGTATTATGAGTTATGACGTATCTTGCATTATATATTATAGCAAAAATTTATGACATACTTTTTAGGTAGGCTACTATAAAATTATAGAATAATGTAATAAAATTATGCTACAAAACTAAATTATATTACCTTATAGAAAAATCAGGCGCGTATGCGGGATTCGGTTCCGAGCGTAGAGGGATTCGCCAACTTGAATAACGGGCAGACTGAGGAGATTAGTAGGAAAATGGGAATGAAGATAGGATTTAGGCCCAGTGGCCCTGTGGCCTTTCACCGTCGTATATGTCTTGCTTGTAGAGTCTAATTCTACAATCAACTCAGATAAGTTAAAGATCTGTTTAAAAAAAATGTGTTGGTTCCATTAACGTCGAATGACACTGAAATAACACCTTGGATATCTTTTAACCTATAGATTTTGGACCTAAAAACGCTTATATTTTAAGTCCTAATTTTCTTATTTTTGTCGTCGTTCGAATTCAAATAATGAATGTGATGTTCAAAAAATTTCTTCCTTTTCGGTCGCTATAAAGTTAGTGTTACGAATAATCAAAACAATTAGTCACATACACTAACTTCAATAAAAAGTATTCAATGGAAGAACAATATTTACCGCTTTAAGATGTCCTTCATCCAGAATAACAAACCCTCTTCTCTTCCAGATAAACAAAACCTTTTTTAGGGTCTAAAAATTTTTGACTTCTTTAAAATGTAACTTTTCTAAGCCATTGCGTGTCCCAGACTTTAGTTTTTTTTAATATTAAGACCTGGTTCTGTATGCCAAGATAGTTTGGAAACGTGGAAAGTAGAACATGCATGAACTGTCGGACCGCCACCCCTGTAAAAACAAATCTAGAAAGGTTTGCAATTCGTACATTCTGACATAATGCTACTTTTTAGATGCTTTCAATGCCTTCCTTTAAAATGCTCAAAAACGTCCTATCCCAAGGTACTAGTGTCTACATATTAAGTAAAAAAAAAATTAGTGGCTTTTCGTTTCAAAATAGGCTAAAAAACTAATAGGTTGTAAAAAAAAAAAAAGGATAAGTTAGTCGTTTTAACACTAAACAAATCAATTAACAAGCTCCATCTATAGCCATGGATATAATCTGTGGGGGTATATTGCCAGGGTAACAAATGTAATGTTGAAAAGAAGCATAAAATGAGAAATCTAGTGGTACAATTTTAATTTTATGTTTGTTCTGTATTGTGTAGTGAGATAAGAAACTCTAACTTCAATAATATTTTAAAGATTAAAGGGGGAACCAAGGCCAAAATCAACTTAGAAATTAAGCTCAAAATTAATCAAAATTCTCGGAAATTCCTTGAACAAAACCAACAAGCATTTTCTTACCAATGGGGCTACATATGCATTATGCACTGTCTCATGGAAACTCTGGAAGTATTTTCTTCGGTTCATCAAGTTTGCCTGTTTCCATGGATGAAAACTTTCATCCATGGAAGATTTTCTGTATTTCTGTTTTTTCTTTTTTTCTTCAATTTTTTTTTATTCTAGAGTACTCCAAAAGGTAAGTTGTTTTGGTACGTGTCTGTTATAGCGCCTATGTATATAGAATTTAAGTAGAACCGGTGTTCATTGAGTTTGCGATCTGTATTGAAGGAACTAATCTCTGACTAATCCTAATGAAATATCACAGAATAAGATGAAAATATAATACTTTAGAAATAAATTTGGGATATGTATTTGCACATTAGGAGGGGGGGCAATTATTCTGCATATTATAAAGTAAGAATTGTTTTCTGACATCACACTGCCCAAATGCTTTAACTCCCCTCCCCCACCTCTAATGTGGAAATATATGGCCCAAATTGTACGAGCTATATTTCCAATCTATTCTGTCACTTGTCTTTGTTTGTCTCTGTTTGTCTCTCGCTAAGCTGAAAGAAACTAACGAAGAAACCGGTTCTAGCTAGCTTTTATATACATAGGAGCTATAGCAGACAAGTACCGTTGTTTCTTTGATATTTTTGTAGAACTGCAGGCGGAATGGCGGAGTTCCTGGTTGAAATATTCACTTTAGTTCGTTATTTTACCAGCTGAAAATCATCTTCATTATTCTTTTGTCTTCTGTCTCTTCATTTTATTTCTCAGTTTTAGTTTTTTTCGTAATTTTCCAAAATGAGTCATCAGTTTTAAGACTGCTGCACAACTCAAGCACTCGGAAAAATCTATTTTTTCAGGGAATTCATTTCCCTGGTCCCATCATAGTGACTCAACTTGTCTATAATTACTCTAAGATATTCCGTTGCTATGGGTGGTTTGTTACTCCCCCAGTAAATCTAATGCTGTTTATCCAGGGATAATAAGTATTTGACCGTGAATGTATTCTTTGGCATGGACTAACCATGATTGTGTTTGCACTCAATCAATCTGCAGTTCATCCGAGTTATCTTGATTTCGACTGAAAGCTGTTTTCTTAGAAGTAATGATATTGAGAGTCTATCACCTTGAAGTGAATAAGAAAGAAGCATATTTGCCGTTAAAATATTTTATAAAATTGAGTAGAGAGGGAGGAGTATCACCTCCTCACCACCATCTCAAATTTGTTAATCACATCAAATGGTGCTTAATTTTCATGTACATTTTTACATATGTTCTTTGTATACGCCTAAATGGGAGAGTTTAGAGTATGGTGTTGTAAAAGACGGACGGATTTATCTTAGGAAATTAGTCTTGAAAGTAGCAGAATGTGTTTCCAGAAGAAAAATAGAAAAGCAGCTTTAATTATATCGAAGAAGCACCGAGGTTGGCTTTTCATAATTATTTCACAAGCGAATTTTCTCCCATCCGAATCATTACGAATCTCTTCTAGTGAACAGTGTGGTCGGTACTGAATCAGATGTTGGTTCTATAGTGTCGACTTCTGATATTTACCGTGCTATCATTCGCCTTCATAAAAAATTTTCACTTGAAATGACCACTTATGTGGTTTTCGTTTTCAATATGCAAGTGACAAGCTTCTGCAGCATACAGTTATTGGGCCAAATTATTTTTAGCTCTGGTATTAAATCAGGAATTAAACAGGGTTGTGTTCTATCCCCATTTATATGAAGCATTTTGATGGACTTTGTCTTAAGGAGAACAGGAAAGGCAATGGGAGAAACGGAATCAAATGGGAAGGTAAAACTTCCCTGGAGTTAGATAATGCTGATGATTTAAGCATTCTAGATCAAAGTGTAAGCAAAATGAATGAACTTTTAGAGGTTTTGCGAGTTCATGGTGCTAGGATAGATCGAAAAGATCGATCAAGTGGACTTCAAAGATTATTCAAAGATCGGGTTCAGTGAAGATGTCAAAAGTAGAATAGCCAAGGCCCAGAGTATTTTTTCACAGTTGAAGAAAAAATGTAAGAATAGGAAAATAAGTCTGCGAACCATGATTAGAATATTGGAAACTACAGTGATAACATTGGTCAAATATGGTGCTGAAGCAAGGCCGCTCCGAAAAACAGAGGAGGATTTTTAGAATGTTTCCAAAACATTGCCTATGGATTGTTTTGGGTACCCGACTGACTAATCGTATTTCAAACAATAGGCTTTGCGAAAAGTCCGGTTCAATCCCGCTTTCTAGGGGTGTAGTGAGAGAAAGCTTTAGATGGCTAGGACTCCTTCTGCAGATGAAGGAAGACAGATTGGCAAAGTTTGTCTTTTCGGCCAACTGTCTAGGGCTAAACAAAAGGCAGGTTGTCCTCGATTGGACTGGGAGGAAGTCGTAAGGAAAGATTGAAGGAAAATGGGAACTTCCTGGGAGGGTGTAAAGAGGGAGGCTTTGAACGGATTGGGATGGATGAGGAGCGTGCGTAGCGGTGCTGGGCTCAAGGAATTGGTGGTGCAGTGAGTTGCTAGTAGTAGTAATTGAAACTCCAAAAAAACAAAAACTAGTTTTATTTTTAAAGGATTATACCTTTCTATGCTCAGTTACACTGATGATATCATAAATTTACGTAAAAATGTATCGTCTATTGGGGATAATTCTTATATGCTAAGTCAATATGCCGAAATTGGTGACCACCCTACTACATGCCCGTTGGTTATTTGTTTGTTAATATCTATATCTTACTTGTATTATGTTTTACATTATGTTATTCGAAATAGCATGTTTTCTATGAGTGTGTTGTTTTATCATTGTTATTCTTTATTTTTTGTCCACATTTTTTCATTCCATTTATGAATCCTAGTGTTTTTTTTTTTGTGTTTTTTTTTAGCAATAAAGATATTGATAGATTGATTTAAGTTAAGTAGAGAAAGCATTAAAGTGAAAATTAAGGAAACAATGACTAATGAAATTGAATGGAATGTTTAATATGAAATGATACGTAAATAACTCCTGAAAATCCTAGCCATTCAAGATTTGATTTAACTGTATCTTTTCTATTTTTAAAAGTTATAAATATTAAAAAGAACGGTTTATAATGTATTTTATTTTCAATAAAGCGAAAATGACGAAATAGGCCTTAGAACTTTTATGATTAAGGGAGGGGGAAGGCGACATTTACCAAACTCTTGTCTTTAAAAATTTCATTATATATATTTCAAATTCCATTTTAGATACAAAATATGCAAAGCTGACGTCATTTTTTAAGAGTATCTAGCTCTGTTTTAAAATTCCTGGAATATTTTTTTTTTTAATAATATTTTACTATGAAGACTAATGACAATGATAATTACCATTCCTGAGTCAACTACAAATGATTATTTTTCTCAGGAGCCAGTTTTTTTTAGAAACATATTTTTAAACTTATGGTTACAAAGGACTATTCTTATCCCTTTTAGCTTTTCAAGGACTCACAATGTAATTTATACCAAAAGCGATTATTGAATTATGAAAGAGCATAAAAATAAGCATCAAATGGATAAGTTCATTTTTATCCTAGCTAAATTATGTTGTAAACTGCAAATTTACCATGTCCGGTACTAACCTCTCACCACTTGTTCTTGACCCACTCTACTTTCCAGGTATTGTTCATGAAACTTACATTCACCATGCTTCCTTTCGCAACTCCCTCAATTTTTCACACTCATACATCATAAAACCCAACATATCTCCCATATCCTTAATCTCCGTACATAGGGCCAAAATAAAGACAGTCTTGGCCTTGCCTCTCCCTAAATATTTTCTTCTTGCCACAAATGATAAATTTTTCCCCCTTCATTTGATAAGGCACTTTAACTCCTCCCTTCTTAAGTTCACCATCAAAAATACTCCTTCACCTTTACCCCAACTTAGAGGTGCTAGGGAATTAGAGAGGCTTCTTCCATGCTGCCAAACCATCTTTGCCACCTCAATTGTTATTATCAGTTTCAACATATCGAAAAAAGGAGCATTTTCCCATGGTTTCAAATTTTCTGCTATGTACTTTCACAAGTCATTTCTCTTTTGTATTTCTGATGAGCGTGTTATTTCTTTTTCTGTTCTTGTGCGGTGCGATGGTTGGGGTTAATCTGTCCAAGGAAAAGTATTAGAAACCTCTCAAATTTTAATATATCTCTCATTCCTAAAGGAATTTAGGATTTTCTTCTCCATTCTTGGCAATAGTGTTAGAAAGTTCTCCCAGGGTAAGAAAATTCCTTTTTGAACTCAGATAGATTAAATTTTCATTTTAATGTGGGTCAAAATTCCATGAAGAGCTGAGGCACATATACCTCCTTAGTGTTTCGGAATAGATTTCATTCATGAAATAATCCATCTGAAAAATAGAATTTGCTAAATTGAAGAGCAATAAAGGGCCATTAGCACTTCCCCCCGCTCCATCGGTCCCAGCAACCACCAGTTTTTTTTGTTGTTTTTTTGTTTTTTTTGGAAAAACGTATAGCATTTTGCAGTTTTTTAAGGTTGAATCTTGTAATGACTTTCAATCTGCATGACTGGAAGGGCAAATTAGGCCATTGTCTTTAATAAACTCCCCAAAACTCTCAACTAAGTGTAAATGAAAGTTTGAAATGTTGCTTAATGTAACACGACTTAACCACAGAGAATAGAAAATTACGTACACAGTGTGAAAGCCACTAAATGCTCATTCAGTGTTTCAAACATTCAGTTACCCTATAATAAAGCTCCCAACACACAAAGAGAAAAAAGTGAGAGCCTACTATCGGCAATAGCCAATAAACGCGACGAAAAAAACTGTTCTGTTCATAGTTGAGGCATACACGCGAGGATAAAACTACTCCTTCAGGTTTTAGTAGGAGGTCTTCACATTATACGACTAGTTTTTTTTTGTGTCATTTACCACATCGTAAATTACTCTCTGATTCACCCCGTCTCAAGAGATGGAAAAATAAACTCGAAAGAACATAACGCTCTTGATAATAGCCTACAAATGTAGTTTAGAAAAAACCTCTTTTCAAACAGTTCGTGGTAATGAACTGTAAGTAAGGAGCGACCCGACTCAATAGTAACCGAAACTCTAAAAACAGAATTATGATGCCAATAGATACATCAAAAGAATCGGGTTTTGATGTTGATTCGTTAAACACACAAGTTTCGTCAATTTTAGACTTACCCATCAAAAGTTACGAGTCTGAAAGAATTTGCCTTGTTTTTGAAAAAGGGGAAAACACCCCCTTAAGAGTGATAGAATCTTAATTAAAATCACACCATGAGATTCAGCGAATCAGAAGACTCTAATATAGAGGAGTCAAGTTCCTATATGCAAAAATGTGGAATTTTGTATTTTTTGCCAAAAGAAAGATCACGGATGCGTGTTTATTGTTTTTTTTATTTTTTTTCTCAGGGGTGATCGTATCAATTCAGTGGTCCTAGAATATCGCGAGAGGGCTCATTTGAATGAAAATTAAAAGTTCTAGTTCCCTTTTTAAGTGACCAAAAAAAATCAAGGGCAACTAGGCCCCCTCCCACGCTCTTTTTTTCTCAAAATCACCCGATCAAGATTTTGAGATAGCCATTTTGTTCAGCATAGTCAAAAATCTAATAATTATGTCTTTGAGGATTACTTAATCCCCCACAGTCCCCAGGGAAAGGACTGCAAGTTATGAACTTTGCCCATTGTTTACATATAGTATTGGTTATTGGGAAGTATACAGACGTTTTCAGGAGGGATTTTTTCTGGTGGGGGGTCTGGGGGATGGGATTAAGTGGGAGCATCTTTCCATGGGGAAGGGATATTTCTATAAAGGGGGCGTCAGATTTCCCAGCATTATTAAACAAAAAATCAGAAATTAAATAAGAAACAAGTTTTTTCCACTGAAAGTAAGAAAAAACATTGAAAATTTAAAACAGACAGAAATTATTACGTATATAATGGAGTTTGCCCCCTAATCAATACCTCGCTCTTCGCGCTAAAGTTTTTTTTTTTTTTTTTTTAGTGCTTTCAGAAGAGCTATCTATTCTAATTAAATGGCCTTTGTGATTCAGGGGGTCATTATCAAATAATTGGTAACAAATTCTTTCCTCAGCGTAAAGAGCGAGGTATTGACTAGGGGGCAAACCCCCCTCATGTACGTAATAATTTCTTTTTGTTTTAAGTTTTAGTGTTGCTCCTTAGTTTCAGTTTAAAAAACTTGTTTTTGTTTTTATTTAATGGATAGCTGAGGCGCTCCTGTCATGGTGTGGTTCGTGTGGTTTGGTGAGAATTGATATCATTCTGTTTTTGAATGTACCAATTATTGTTTTCCTCGATCAATCTTGATAAAAAGCTGTAATTACTTGTTCATATTTTATTCATTTATTTTTTATCTAATTATATTTACTAGGTCCTTGGTACTTCGATTCCTTGTTGATACGTACCTTTTCGAATGATTAATTATGTTGATTTCTGAAAGGATACACTTATCTTTTAGGGTTTTTTTTCGTAGTGTTTTCTGTTGTATTTTGTATGTTTTTATGTTTTCCCTTTTTTTGTGTCAGTTTACTTTTATTGTAGATGTGAAAAGCCGGGTTTCTGTTTCAGTCACAAATAAAAGATCTACCTAAAACCCACGTGTAAGGATAAAACTGAAACTATACCCCTAAATACATTAGGGAATTGAAATATATTAAAATATATCAGGCGTGATGCCATGTTTACATGATTTGATTTGTATTTGAAAACTACCCTTTAATGATTCAAATATAAAAGAAGAACTTTAAGATTTATTTACTCAACACTTCGGCCCGACGGGAGTAAACATGGTGGCTGGATCGATGAGAGATGATCTCCCGGTTTAGCATTATCATTCGAAATTTGTCCTTAGAAGTTAGTAGTAATCAAGGTTATACTTCTACGAGACAAACAGCAATTTCTATGTTATTCTATCGCGCCTCTACACCTTTTCAAAGAGATTCAGAGCTCCCTCACATGGCCTAATACTTCTACGAGACATATAGCAATTTCAACGTTATTTGCGTACGTCTCTACACCTTTTCAAAGAAAGTGACTATCCCCATGTATATAGGTAATACTTCTACAAGACATTACACCTTTTCAAAGAGAGTGAGTATAACTTGATTGGTGATTGGGATTTGAATAAAAGGAATAGTTTTCTTTACAATTCATATTAGTAAGAGAATTGAATTCAAACAGAATGGTTTATTTGAGAAGATATTAGTGGAGAAAAAATGAGTGGTGCATTTACATTATTGGAGATTAATGATGGAGCTGACAACAGCAGCAACGATATACGAGTATCCAATGTGGCTGTGGAAATAACCACTGGTTGTAGACTATGTCTTGAATGGGACACTATGTATTCCAGATAAGTGATATCATTAAGCAAATTTAAGCAGGAGGAGCAGCTATGTTTTGCTGGAAAAGTGAATATTCTCCATATAAATAAACTTCGGTCAGCATTAGATGTCCTATCGAAATATATTGATGAGAACAAAATGCATCAGTGATTATTATTATTGTAATTATGTTCAATAAATTGTTTCTAAATCAATGGTATTTTTTTTCTTTCTATAGTAGATTAGCATGTATTTTTTAGAGTAGAACAAATTCTGGATAGTCTGTTGTAGGTTTTGAGAGACTTAGGACTCTAAAAAGTGGATAGATTCGAGAAAGAGTGAATCATGGGGACTCTAGCTCTTATGGAAAAATCTAGTTCTTATGATTCTAGATGACAATTTTCTAGAGCTGTCTATTCAAAGGAAGATTTTTTCTCGAGGAATGCTTGTCGATATAATGAAAACTGATTCTCCATCATTAGACTACTGTATGAAACTTCTACGTCGTGGTCCAAATGCATTTACACAATTTATTCATATATTGATCACAACACGGCAAAATGATACTGTGGATATGCTTTTAAACATTAGTTTAGAAATTTATTACTTTTTTCATGAGAAAGATGGTGCTCAAGGATGATTTACTCCTCTCTCTGTCTCTCTATCTCGCACATATTTTGTTGCTGCTATCCTTGTTCCGTTTCTATTTTGATTGACAGCACAAAACACAATTCTTCCTACAAATAAGCTGAGTACGGACTAAAACGGCTTCTTGTCATCATGTTAGAATTATACAAAGAGTAATTAATAGGACAAAAGATGCGGATTATGCAACCCGTGTAAATTTGATAATGGATCGGTGGTACAAATTAAAGGTTGTAATTCCTGTCTTGAAGCGGCGTGTGCCTATCATCCTAGAGGCCACCTATGTTCCAATTTTCACTATGATAAATGTAAGCAGTGGGAGAATACATATCCCAGTATGATTGGAAAGAATCCTAACCGTGATTTTAGTCTAGTGCTAAGAGATTGGTATCGTCGTGGTTTTAGATTGTTCTGGGAGGAGGAACCAGGTCAGCAATTCAACTGTTGGAACAACAAAAGAATATGGTTTCTACGTCATTGTTGTGAAGACAATGGGTGTTATGATTATAAGCCCACTGATTTTTATTTGGCTGTGACGGAATGTGATTCGACACTTGAGGACACTGTTTATGAAATTGCTTCAAATAAGCAAATTGAAACATGTGAATTCTATAGAATGAATGAGAATAGTATCATTGACTATACAAAGAGATATGACAAGAGTGAAGTCACACTCTACTGTAGAAAATGTGACCCTGACATTGCAGTACATCAGGATCAGTACACTGTGAATTCAGATAATCTACCTGCACTAGTTGTTGTAGACAAATACCTAGGAGTGGATTAAATCTAAAGAGTAGAAAAGTTATTTTATCATTATATAAATTTTTTTATTCATAAACAATTTAACATACTTTTTTACAACAGTTTATTCTTAGGGCAGTAAAATAAAAATTAAATAAGCTTGCAAGTATATTCTCCACTAGATAGTCGTTCAATCGAGGTAAGTCAACGTAGATGTTGAGAAACTGCTTGTAGGTGTAGCCACGACATCTGAACATGAAAAAGAGGAGTGCATGAAAGCCACATGTCTTAGTCGTTAAATTCTGTACTCTTCGTTGATTTTGAATAATGGTTTTCCCACTGCTTTCAATAAAGTTGCTGATGTATGGAGCGTAGAATTTATACGATAGACCAAGAGGATCAAAAAATTAAATATTCTTTGCTGTTTGAAAGATGCATAGCCAATGACCGGTCTTCAAAGTCGACGGACTGCTATTAACAATGATAAGGGTATTGTTAACGCTTGGAATTTTTTCAATGAAGTCCGAAGGTATGCAATAGGACTTGTACTGGGACATGTATGGATCCATACTAAATACATTGATTATTTGGTTTGTGTTCATGGTGCTAGGTCTAGTAGAACACTGCCGTCGGGTGTGATTTCCCAATAGGTTTCAAATTGACTCAGTGATATTTGCGTGATACTCTCAGTCAGAGCATTGGCAAATGTAGACTCTAAACGTACATTCCCTGTTCGTACTATACTCATATCATGTGTGCCTGACAATTCCAAAACAATAACCCCATGATTTTTTGAAAACATTGAATCGGTTATTACATTTTCAAATAGTGGAGAGTCTTGATCTAGGAACTGCATTGTCAACTCGTACAGACTTCTATAGGATTTTTTTTCAAATGATAGAGTGTACAGTGGAATACCATTCACGTTGCACACAAGGCTAGATAGACCGAAAAAATTAAAATCGTGGGGGGATTCAGTCCAGGATCCAACGGCACTACCACTCTTTACACAAGCCAATACAAACTTTTATGGGATTTTTCCATTTATAAACGATGAATTGGTATAGCTACGAGAACCAGCGGTAATATGATTTCGAGTAGTGATTGTATGAGTAACGAAAAGTTTAATATTGTTGACATTGGCTTTTAGATTCTCCTCTGCTATAGCAACAGAGCTCATAACCTGGTGTTTTCAGTCGGGATGACTTGCCGAGGTGATAATGACATTTGCATCAGGTGCTGCAGGAAGTATTTTTCTCAAAATGAAATTCGATGGGGCCAGCTGTAACTTTATGTCAATCTTGACATTGGGGGGTAGCCATTGGGATATATTGAATATCTCATTATTTAATTTTCCAACTAGATGATACTCCTGGGTCACTGTAGTAGTCAACTCACCGTCAGTATCAACACCTGATCGATATTCATAGCCTAATGATTGTCCTCTCAACTCTTTGTATGCCTTTGGTGTCATCATCATAAATTGTATGTAGCTTGCATAGTTTGATAAATTACTGCTAGTGCTCACCAATGTTCCATTAATAAATGCATTAATTTGTTTGAATAGGTTGTGTAGAATATAGTTCTCATAGGAGAGACCATCGCCGTTATTTGGAGTTGTATTATCTGAATTTTTCTTCACCACTACATTTAAATCAATAAATGTTGACGACAAATCAATGAAATAGTCTTCATTGGAAAATATTTGAAAGTGTATATTTTCCAAGAGGGGTTGTTGGGGATGAAATTGATCATAATAGCCATACTTGACACTGACATCAACATTTTCAGCATTGAATAGATTCAATGAGGAACTGATTGATGGATATGATTCCTTGTGGGGGAGATGAGTCATCTTAAGAGAAGAAATCCTTCTTTGATCTAACAATCTTTTTTTTTCTTTTTCTGCTTATTGGCCTTCGTTGTTTTATTCCGCAAAGTCCTTGTTGATATCCTTTGCTTCCTGCCTGGGAGGAGACTGATGAGTGAATGACGCGAACGCGTCCTTTTCAATCCCTCCCCATTTTGCCGAGATTTTAGTTGCTCACCAACGGCTCTTGTTGAAGATCTAATATTGTCTTTATCACTCTCCTTGAAATTCTTGCCCGACCCCCAGTCCTGTAGTGTGGAGGCAGCAAAACTTGATGCAGCAGGTACAAGATATTTTTTGGCAAGGGGTAGTGCAGAACGAGATAGCCTAGCAAACCAGCTACCAAGACCATAGCCAGACAATGTAGTACGCCTTTTGTAGTAGTCCAATCCATGGCCAATTTGATGTGGACTCAGAGCACCAGCATAGCAATCAATATTGGGGCAAACAAATGGAATTCTTATATTATTTATTTTAGGTGATTGTACTGTCGTTGACAATCGGTCGAAAATGACATGTAATCACTGCTAAGCCTTTTTTTATTGCTAGAGGATCACCCAATTCACTTCTTAGTGTTAACTGGCAGAGATCTAAATACGAAGCGTTTACAGGAACATACTGAAGATGCTTTATATTATAGTGATGAACAAGTTCATGAGTTGTTTTTCGTTCAAGAAAACATAGGATGGGGACATTTGAATTACCGAGTCTTGACGCTTCCACAAAGAATGCACAGAGAAATAAGCAGGAGTACGAGATGACACCAGGTGAATAATCAGCAAAAATATCTTGATCCATCTCGTAAACGATGCCAGCATTTTTTCCGTTGATCATATCCTGCTTAAAGCCAAGAATGTTTTTCAGATTATCATTGGTATTAATCGTTTCCGTGTCAAGAGGTGAGGTTATTTTAATCCTATCAGGTTCCGTTGAATAGTTGAAATTGAATGTACAATTCCTGTGATATGAGATTTTTCTATTGATTGTACGACACAAATATCCCATATTATCATATTCAATATATTTCAATTTGGCATGTGGATAGTCACTAGATTTAAGTGCTTCAACCCATTCATAGTCGACATAGCTCAACCCATTCATAGTCCAATCGAATGGTATAACTTTTATATCATACACACGATCTATTCTCAGGATGTCAAATTTGTCAAATTTGATGGCGCACCGTCAAATTTGATGGCGGGGGAGAGTTTTGTCCAAAAATCACTTGTCATATTCTAGTCTTTGTAGAGAGGATCGGAAACGTTGGACATCAAAGTTACATAGAAATCATTGGGCATTGTCAATATCTTCAGCACAGATCCAAGAATCAAAATCAGAGTTGTATCCTAGCCACCGAAAAAGTAACTGTTCCTTACCCCTGCAAGTACGTGTCTTTAATATCTTTTAAATTTGGTATATTTCACAAAAATTTTTAACTTTTTGTAGTTCATAGTCGTAAAAGCCGTCGAAAATCTCGTCAGCTTTTGTATGATGCTGGCAAAAAGATATGGATTTATTGTCTAGAATTTTTGCCACTTTAAAAAGTTCGGTGGACCACAAGTAATTCCCCTTTTCAAAAACATTAGTTGTTCTATTAATTTGAACAGTATCACCAACATTGAATTTATTTTTCTTTTTAACATTTCATTCATTGGAATATTGTTTAAGAAAGGTGTCAATTGTATCATGATCAGAATGATGAACTTCCGTTGGTGTAGAGTTGGACAATGATCGATGAGGTCGTTGATTATAAATCAACATGATTTTATCTAGATCATGAATAAAAGTCGATGTATTTTTCAATGTACAATATCTTAAAATTAAAAGTCGAATAGTTCTTAACAATCGTTCGGCCAATGCAGCCTTTATTGGACTATGACTATGATAGAGCAGTGTACTATATTTCTTTAGTACTTTTGCAACATAGGGATTAACAAATTCACTACCGCGATCCGTTTGAATTTTTTTATATGAATCCTGTTCGAGAATACTTTCAATGGACGGATCAACTTCAAAACCTCTCTTTAATCGTAATGGAATAGTATGTGCATGGCGACTAAAAACACTGATTCCTAAAACAATGTACTTTCAAGGTGTATTGTAATGTTGTTGAATCTCAACTGGAGTCAGGAGGTTTTCTTGTATTGTATGCAATGGGTAAAAGGCTTTAGTTTTCGCGATTGTTTGGCATGAAGGCTATGATTTCTATGCAGAGTCTAAATTGATTCATTTTGTAGATAGTCTTGTACACTTTTAGTGTGAACACCTGTGACTTTGGAAAGAGTGGTGGGGGAACTTAAACTCCCCGCCTAACCAATATTTTCATAAACACCTTTCAGAACTTCAACCATTTTGAACTTAAAAACGTTGTGTAATGTCCGCTATCCTTCCGTATACTGGCTGTCGGCGGTGATGGTGGAGGTGGTGACGTTGACTTGATAAGTCTTCGGTTTTGTCTAGTCATTAGCAGTATGCGCGTGTTTTCCTAATTTGATTTGACATCTTCTTCTTCTTCATTCTTAGATTTTAATGGTTTCAATGTTGTTGATAATGATGATGAATGTTCATTTAATTTTTTTAGAATTTGTCTATTGTCAGTAAGACTTTTGGGGAAGTTTAATGTATTTGGAAAGTTGTATAAATGAGCGTCAAATGATAATAGTTCTTTACGATTTGTAACCATGTCATAGATTAAATCAAGTAGATTATAGCTCTTGCCCTGAATTATAATCCCTTCCGCATTGCTCTCAACTTGAATATGATATTGACCATATTCCAACATATAGTTTAGGAGTCGCGTAATTTGTTGACGATATGAGCGGGGCATTAGATTTACAATTTTAAAAAAAATTTAATACAAATACTCCATCTTTAATTGTGTTCCAGCAGCAGCAGCAGACTCTTGAGGAGATGATTCTTTTTTGGGATCAATACCAGCAGTGGGCTTCGATCGATAGGACTTGTGTTTGTCCACTCGGCGAAGTGAATGTTGAAGTAAAAGCAGTGTTTTATCATCCTCAATATTTTCATTGTCGAGGAATTTACTCAGATTGTCCTCAAAGTGTTCCATGGGTGAGAGAGCGAGCTCTATTGGAGTCAATTTATAGGGTCTCGCCATCTAGAGAAAACTGTTTACAAGTCCTGCAATTATTGGCAGTAAAAGTGTGAAAAAGCTACCGCCTGCCTGAAGAAGTCGTTTCCTTTTAAAACTCTTTCCTTTGTTTTTAGAGGCCCATGTACGCACAATGGAACGATGTTGTTTTGCCTGTTGTTTAACTTCTTCTGGCAGTTGAACATTACCCTCAATTAAATCTAAACAAAGTTCAGATATAGGATTAATGAAATCATTGTCAATACCGTGTGTGAGTATTGCTTTCCTAAGCGGAGTTTTTGAAGTGCTTAGAACTGAAAACAAATGTCCATTTTCATGTAGTTTCTTCAGTGTCATAATAGCGACTAATAGGTCTTTTTAGTGTTCACAGGGAGATTTACTGTAATTTCATTGTCGAAAATTTCTGTGACTACACGCATATTCTCGGGTGTATTTTGATTAAGATCCAATAGGATATAACTGTAGGGTTTATTAGTTGCCTGATTGTATGCCGAGAGCAGAAATTTAGGAGCACCTGGATAGATCTGTTTATTGAGGGTTATTAGCGAGCTAAAATCAAGAACAATTCTGTAGATGATATAGTAGGTACAGTTCAAAGCAAGTGTCGGAATACATTTGCTCTGATGAAAGAGATTTTGTAGAACTAGAGCAACGGAAATCTGCTCATGATGAGAGGGAACAGTGAACAGTTGTAGCATTTCCTTGGACCATTGTTCAATAGATTCAGCCAGATCGTCAATGATCAGCCAAGAGTTTGGTTCCATAATGTTGAAAACATCGAGTCTCAGTATGACTTGTATCTGCACCAAACCCATGGTGGTGGCAGCAATTGCTGTTATTTTATCACAGGACTCCTGCCAAATACTGTATCAATAGTAGATTTTGTTCGGCTTTTCCACAAATATTTTATCGCAATTTCTAATTATTTTAGTTGAGAGTGTTGTTTTGCCCGACATTGACGGCCCACACAGAAACGATCTGAATGGTGTTTTAAATTCATGCATGTTCCCTTCAACAGTTCACCTGGACAACTAACTGCAGACCATAATTGTCGAATGATTAAATAATTTTCCCTACTACTCTGTTCAAGAATAATAATAATAATAAGAAGAAGGCGAACAAAGAATCATATTTCCTTTTATTATATGCATAAAAAAAGTAACAATACATTGAAAAAAGCACATTAAACATGAAAAAATACACTTCTTTTTAAATTTATTTATAATAAAAATACAACATTTACATAGGCACACTGAGAAAAAACACTTAAATAAATTCACTTTTTTTGTTTATAGAGAAAAAATACAACATTAGATTAAAGCACTTGAAAAAAAATATCACTTTTTTTTTAATGAAACATTTACAAAAAAAAGCTGCTCTAAGTAAAAAAAAAAGATAACTTTGATAGTGGCGGTGCGCCCCCCCCCCGCTGGCGGCCGGCCACGAGCCCCCCCCCCCCCCAAAGGCCGCGAGGCCCCCCCCCAAAGGTTTCAGGAAATAATTTACAGGACTTTATTCAAACCGAGACTTTCCCTATGGATAACACATTCGACCCGGTCTGAAGTTAAATAGTGTCCAAGGGGGAGGGTAGTCACACCGTCTTGACAAACATAGACCTTGTCGGAGATGGTACTCATGGCAATTTTTTCTACATTTACAGTAAAGTTCCTGTAGTTGAGAGAACGAATTGCCAGCAATTTGGCTCGTGGAATTGTATTTTGAACAATACAATTCCTATAAATGTCCATGTCAAAATTCTTATCCACATAGCGCGTGGGCACTCCTTTGCAACGTTTCTTGATTTCCTCGTCGTTTGTCTGTATAAAGTACACCTTCGGACTAACAAACATACCACGGGAAATAATGTCGCTTCCCGTTTCTGATTTTAAAAATACAAACTTATTTGGTCCCCGACGTTTCACTAGCTCTGAGTAAATACCACTCCAATCGGTGTAGTCCATCCGTCAGCTAATAATTTCACCGTGCGCCAAATCACCAATTAGATTTGTGGTTTTTACTTTTAACAGTAGAGAATCCGTGTCCCCGTAGCAGACCTCTACTTGCCCCTTTTCCGGCCACTGTACCCTAGCCACATTGTAGTAGAATTTCAACATGAGCTTTTTAGAGATCTCCAGGATGGCACTGCCTGCAGCAATATTTTTATTCAAGACAATCTGGCTTTTTTTCCTATTCAATAGTACCATGTCCGGGCCAATGATTGTGAAGGAAGTGTAATTTGGACCGGCAATAACTCGAACACAGTCTTCGGGACAGATCACGACGTCATAACGATTCTTATTGCGAACACTCTTACACGTTTTGCCGAAAGCCGAATACAAAATGAGTTTATAAATTTCTTTTTCGGCTTTCGTCTGCGCTGCAGAACGTTTGTTGACAAAAGTGTCTAAAAACGTTTTCAGTTAGGGGTTTTGACGTAACTTAAGTGCTATTTGAACCTTTGTTACGGTGAAAAAGTTGTTGAGAATCCTTTTCATCTACTCATTTCGAACCTGTGTGTTTTTTTTCGGTCGGGGATAATCGATAATCTTTTGTTTTGCAGTCTACCTATACAATCCGTCCACCTGGACTAAAGGCCGAGTGCGAGAGAACAAAGAGTCTCTAGTGACATATTTATTGATACACGGGAAAACAAAATCCTTTACTGAATCGTGAAGTTCGACTGGTATCTCCCCATCAATTTCAAAAAAACATCCAACCGGTCCATTCTCCTCAAAACTGTTGTCAATGTTGGGGAAATGGCAAGCTGGAGGGTCATTGAGCTATTTATAGTCACCGCAAGGTAGTGCATAATAGGACATGGCAGAGGGGTAGAGAGAATTCATATCAAGGAAAACTGCATCCAATTTTGTCCCCGTTTTCTCTCCTGTTGGATCAGTTTCCAAGATACGATCCCCGTGAAAAACAAATCCACACTTTATTGACTTTTCAATAAAAAGGTGCTGATGAATTTCTGTGATCAGCTCTATTTTTTCCCCACTAATTTTTAGGATGAGGTCCATCACTAGATGAGGAGATGAAAAATAATAGCCCAAATCAAGATTAAACTCCTCATAGATTTTGTCCGTATTTTTACACATAATGTCTAACAGAGTTAACACGTCACTCGACAAATACAGCTTGGAGTAGTCAAAGCCATTTTTACAACCTCCCTCTACAAAAACTTTTTTAGCAAAACTGTATTCATCGGGGATGCACCTACGATTGTGAAGACTGTCGTAAAACGATTCAATCGGAAGAATAATTTCCTCGGCAAATCTCGACATGGACCAATAATAATCATAAGGATATATGCCCTTGACCGTCAACAGATCATATAAATCATTTGGAAATTGTTACTTGAGAAGGGGGAAAGCATTGCAACCGTCATCATTTTTCTGTACCTGAATTAATTCGCTCAATGATTTAGGGAAAAAACAGTAGGAATCTAAAAAGTGAATTTTATTCGTGTACTCAACGTCGGCCTCAACAAATTTCCACATAAATTCCAAAACAAGCAACTTTTCCGATGATATAGGTATGATTTTGTAGGAAAAGCTGTCTATCACCCATGCATCATCATCCACTGTTCCATTTCTTTGAAGATGCGCCAATGCTGGTAGCACATACTTCAGATCGTAGTTAGAGTTAAATATAAAAATAGGAAAAAAAAGTTGCTGTATAATTTTTACATTACATTACCTGTGAGTCCACCCTTAAAATATACTTTGCCCCGTTGAAATGGGATTAATAAGGTGGTCATTGTCCTGGATCGTGGCTTTTGGCGTACAAACATCCCTACGTAACCAGTGCCTCGTCCCCTTTTCTAACAACAGCTGCTCTTTATCTGATAATTTCACTGGGTAGTTGGTGTGACGTAATCGTGAAATTGCGCTATTTGCTGTTTTTATTAAAGATACCAATAACTTTTCCATGCTACCCTCATCATCCATAGTAAAAAAAAACTCTTCCAACTGCATTTTATTGTTGGAATCGCGACGGGCGTGTGCGTAGGAACACGCAACTAGTTTGTGTTCCTTGACTATATTTGGCCTTGATGGGTCTGATACCTCAACCAGTCTTGTTTCACAGTCCAAAGACACTTTATCAACTTGTAGCAGGAAATTTTGGAAATTTTTAAATTGTAAAATATCTTTGCCTTCTGCCGGCATTTCAATTCGTTGATTCCCATGAATTTTGCAATGGTTCATGTGATCCGAGAATGTTTGTTCATTTTGAAATGGAGAAAGGCACAAGGGGCAATAGAGACGTTCTCCTTTCTTCACACCTTGGGATAGGAGTTGACTTATTGCTGTAACGGGGAAAAATGACCATAGGAATTTACATCTTTGGGAGGTTCGTAAATAACCCATACCCAATTTTTAACATTATCTACTGACGGTGTCCTCACTGAATACAAAGCCCCTTTTTTATTTGGTTTTTTTCCCCCATCTACAAATTTAGTGTCATACTTGAGAACACCCACCCCCCCCCCAAGATTTTTATTTTTTTTTCTCGAATATGCTTATTTCTTTCAAGGACACCGGATACTTTCCTTCTAAACAATCAAAATTGACTT
This sequence comes from Artemia sp. Qi Xiang Cuo, assembly GCF_049724085.1. Taxonomy (NCBI): domain Eukaryota; kingdom Metazoa; phylum Arthropoda; class Branchiopoda; order Anostraca; family Artemiidae; genus Artemia; species Artemia sp. Qi Xiang Cuo. The sequence goes on along the minus strand of NC_142808.1, from coordinate 41,687,478 downwards.
TAGGGAAATATTTTACTCCATTAAGTGCAAGTCCGTCGAGATTTTTCATTGTTGACTCATTATATAATGTTTTATGGGCTGCTGCTAAAAATGCATATTTATAGCATTGCAGCCCTGTGTCAAATCTGAAACCCTGAACCCCTTTGGTAGCCAACAAATCTGGGTGGCATTTTATTTTGTTACCCCACCCTCCCCTTAAAATAAAGTTTTTTTTAAATCTACTGAGATTCAGATCCATGTGTTCAATGTATAAAATGGTGGACCCACTTCCCTTCTCATTAAACGTGTCCAAAGTTGATATTAATTTATTCACCCAGTTTAAAAAGTTATCCTCAAATTCATTTAGACCTGGGTAAAAAGTCTGGTTGCCAGTTGAAAAATGAAAATAAAAAATATCCCCAGATGTTCCCTTTTGTAAATTAACTTTTTGATTCACTGATGCCTTAACTCCTCCGTGGCCCCCCCAGGTCTGAATCTGAATCTCAATTTGCGCTTGAATTCTGTCCATGTAGCTATGGAGAACATTCACAGAGTCAGTTAAAATAATGCTCCCGTCAATCGTGTTTTCCTCGGGAGGGTTAAAATCTACCCTTATATGTTTGTATGTGACTTAGAGCAGACTCTAACAAATAAAATGCACGTAATTCCGAGGACATAGCACTATTTTCATGTCCTGCACCTTTTTGTACAGGATCCAATTCACTAATAGTAAAGTTATCGTTAAAAATGTCCCCGGAAGAATTAGGCCCAACAATTTGCATTGTTGTATCATTAAGTAGAATGGCGGGGAGTGACATAGAATCGTCAATACCCTCGGTCTGTCCAATTGCAATGTTTGGAGATGACATGAGGTCCCCTAGTACATATTCCAAAGTGTTTGGGGACAATTGATCAAACCAGCCTGTATTGTCCTGCGACATAATTTCTTTACGAGGACCCGGTTCAGTTGCACTAGTAACACCGCCTAAATGTTCATGCATAAATCTATCTACCCAGTCCGGATCCTCTATCATATCAATATCACAAGTTAAATCGTCTAGGCTAGCTATGTCCCTAAAAGCATCGTTAAGGAAACCCCCTTGCCATTTCATATTATCTACAACTAATGTAGGTTCATCTCTGAACTCCATTGGCGGTGATAGTATTGGTCCTGTAAATGCCGATGTTTCATCATCCAGTAGCGGTGCTATTTCATTAATCTGTAGAAAAAAGGTTTTATTTTCTATGTGAAATAAGCATTATTTCATAAAGTTGAAAAAATCATGTTCATTTTAGTTGTATTTTTACCTGAATGAGAGCTGGATGATCCTTTTTAGAGCCCCGGGGAGGACCTTTGGGGACCGGGAGGTTCCTTCGGGATAGGGGGATTGGAGCCCTTTGGAGTTGGGGTAGAGGATTTCTCATAACTGTTCAACTAGAACCTGTGTATTATAAAGACCCTAGAGTTTCAGCCTCAAATCCTTTTCGAAAACATATTCTAAAATCATCTTTTAAAATGTCTCTAACTGTTTCGCCGAAATGTCCAAAACGGTTTCGTCCAAATAATGTTTTTGATAACACTGCGTTGTCTCATTTTAAATTATTAAGAATCCTTTTTTCCTGTGTTAATATCTCTCTCTCTTCATCTAAGATAAAAACATCCGGTTATTTGAAACCCACTTTGTAACGAGCGATTAACATTCAAATTATACCTGTCAGATTAATATTCAACCTTCCCGATGGCTTATTTTGATAAAGGATTAAATACGCACAAAGCTAAGTGCAAAACACATCCCAGTTTAAGAACGTTTGTTCAACCATCAACTGTGAAATAGTGATATGTTTATATAGAGCTTGTTTAAAGAAATAATGGATTTTTGCATTAGAAAACATCTTGCTTAAAAGAGAAATTACAGGTAAGGTTTTATAAATCTATAGAAAAGTATGATAAGCTATTTGCTACTTCTGTGCTATAACCACTCTTTTATATGCTACTAATTTTGGAAATTGTACTGAAAAAAAATGAAATAGAATTATTACAGAATAGTTTAGAAACAAATTTAAGTTTTACTCATCAGAAGTTACGTTCTGGAGAAAATTTTTCTTATTTTTGATAATAAGGAAAGAAAAAAAATTATATACATTTACAAATTATGACTGCATTTCTACAGCTGAAGTCCCTGGCAAAGCATGAAGAGGAGTTGCCCCCCCATCTTGATTGGATGAGATTGACGCATTATATGAAAGCATCCATTCCCTCTTGAATTTCCTGCCAGGTTGCATAGAAGTTTGTGTAGAGCTGATACTTGGCTTGATTGAATTTAATGGTTTGATTACTCCTGTCTCGGCATTGTCGTGGGCTTCATCCAACTTTGAACGCTTTTGCTGCGATGATTGATCAACGGCATTCTAAAATAAAAATCATTTTCAGTTTTCAAACTATTTAGCTTACGGAAGGGTACTATCCCCTTCAATATCACTATCAAACCCCCAAAAGTTGAAAAAAATTACGTAATTTAATTAGCTAGCTCAATTCTTACTTATTCAGAATATTAACAGAGGGCATTGGGCCTTCAATTCCATAGTATCAAACACGAAAAGTTGACAATTATATATTTTTTTTTATATGCAAAGCTTTTAAAACTTATATACCTAAATTACGAATATCACAGTACTAAACCCCCAAAAGTTGAAAAAATTACACAGTTTAATTAGCTAGCTCAATTCTTACTTATTCCGAATATTAACGGAGGACATTGGGTCTTCAATTTCATAGTATCAAACACGAAAAGTTGACAATTATATATATATTTTTTTTTTATATGCAAAACTTTTAAAACTTATATACCTAAATTACGAATATCACAGTACTAAACCCCCAAATGTTGAAAAAATGACGCAAGCAGTTAACCTGGACTAAATAAATCATTGTAAACGAAGAACTTTTTTCTCCTTCCATATCAACAATTAAAGTGCCCAGTTCGTAACAATTAAATTGCCCAGTTCAGGCATAGTTCGTAAGCTAATTCATAACTCAATTTTGAAAAAGCAACTAAATGACGAGACAAAAATAGATTTCTTTTTTTATTATAGCGAAACTGACCGACCCTGTTTTTAATATTTAGCGAAATGCTTTTTAAAGGAACTAACAAAACAGTGAAAAAAAAGCGTAAGAAAGGAAATTCTTCCTTAACTTAATGACGAGACAAAAAAATAGATTTCTTTTTATTATAATAATGAGAAAATTTTACTCACCAGAAGTCGCTTAGAATATTCCATATCTCTATCAATGTAAATGATTGCAAAATATTGATACTGGTAGAATGAATGTACTATTCAAACTGTAGAAAATTTTAATCTGAAACTTGAATATATACAAAAAAAATAATTCAATATATTGGCAGCTAAACAAGACGCACCGGTTTTCTGACACGCATTTACCCTAAAAGACATGTATATCATGAAGTAGAAATCTAGTCTACGTAAATTATGTCAGAAAACTTGTCCTTCAAATAGCATGGTAATTCCTAGTGCTGTACGCAAATAGCATGGTCCTAGTGCTGTACGCAAATAACGTTGAAATTGCTATATGTCTCGTAGAAGTATTAAGCCATGTGAGGGAGCTCTGAATCTCTTTGAAAAGGTGTAGAGGCGCGATAGAATAACATAGAAATTGCTATATGTCTCGTAGAAGTATAACCTTGATTACTACTGAAGTTTCAGTAGATCTCCTGATAATATTGCATACATAGAAACACCTATTCACGGCTCTTCTTGGACGCCCTCGGCACCTCTGAACGCGCAGGAGGATCTAATGTGTAAAATAGTTCCGGTAAATAGTTCTTGACTAATTCGAAATCTAGGGATTGACTTGCAAACAAGTCAAACCTTAAAAATTTATAAGTTAAACTTAAAGCAAAAATTTTTCCATTTTCATCTCATTCTATAAGCTTTTAAAACCCAGTAAGTCAAGTCGCAAAGAAAAAAAAGGACTTTGGAAACTTTTTATGTGTAAACTAATACCGTTTAAAACTTAGAAGTACTTTCCAGACTCGTGAGATAAAAGCAATTTAAGCAGTATTCCCACCAGATGCTAGTAATTAATTAATTCGTTCAGTTATGCAAAAAGTTGGATTAAAGATGTCAAGAGCATGCTACTTTTAAGCTCTCTCAAAGGATATTAATGGAACGCTAAGAAGAGAGACACAGTCAAAAGCCATTGGGGATATTATTAAAGAGCTCAGTCATTTAGATTCTTTAAGGTGTTTGAAGCCTAGATAATATAGGCTATAATCACATAGTTTTGAAGAGGATATACAATAACGCCTTGCTCTTTGCGCTAAAGTTTGACTCTTTCTCACAACTCTGTTTTAAAACAATAAAAGGACTCACAACTCTGTTTTAAAACAATAAAAAGGCGTTTAGGAGGGGATACCCCTTTCATATACGGAATAATTTCTGTCCGTTTTAAGTGTTAATATCGCTCCTTACTTTCAGTTAAAAAAAAATTGTTTTTTGCTTAATTTCTGAACGTTTTTGAATTAACGCAGATTTTGATTTTGGCTCACCGTACATGAATAAGTAAAACGAAATTTGCATATTAATTTTACTTTTTTTGGTTGAATGGCTTTCGTGAAAGTTGTTTAATTTTATTTACGAACGTTTTTATCAGTAATAAATACACGTAACTTACAAATTAACTTACATAACGAACTGATTTTTTCGTATGTTTTTGTTACGTATATTAGGGGGTTTGCACCCTAGTCAATACCTTGCTCTTTACGATAAAGTTCGAATTTTGTTCCAATTGTTTAAGAATGACCCTTTAATCACAAGAGCCGTTAGTTAGAACAAATAGCTCTTATGACATGACTTAAAAAACTTTTGCGTAAAGAGTGAAAACTTTTGCGTAAATTGACAAGGGAGCGAACCCAATCATATTCGTAATAATTTCTGTTCGTTTTAAGTTTTGATGTTGCTCCTTACTTTCAGTTGAAAATTTTATTTTATTTTATTTAATTTTTGATCTTTTTTTAAATAATGCTGGGAAATCCGGTGCCCCTCCATAGCAATGTTCCTTCTCCCATGAAAAATTCCTCCATGGAAAGGTCCTCCCACGTAACCCCTGACACCTCTCCCCACTACCAGAAAAAATCCCCCCTGAATACCGCTGTATACGTCCGAATGATCACTACTATATGTAAACAATGGGCAAAGTTCATAGCTTGCAGCCCTTCCCCCGGGGACTGTGGGGGATTAACTCATCTTAAAAGACATAGTTATTATATGTTCGACCACGCTGAACAAAATGGCTATCTCAAAATTTTGAACAGGTGACTTTGGAGAAAAAATGAGCGTAGGAGGGGGCCTAGTGCTCTCTTAGAAAGGGCACTAGAACTTTTAATTTGCGTTCAAATGAGCCCTCCTGTGATATTCTAGGATCACTGGGTTGATACGATCAACCCTGGAAAAAAAATCAAATAAACAGGCATTCGTGATCTTTCTTCTGGCAACAAATACAAAATTCCACATTTTTGCAGATAGGAGCTTGAAACCTCTACAGTATGGTTCTCTGATATGCTGAATCTGATGGTTTGATTTTCATTAAGAATCTATTAGTTTAAGGGGTGTTTCCCCCTTTTTTCGAAAATAAGGCACAGTTTCTGAGGCGCATTACGTTTGATGGGTAAGACTCGATGAAACCTATATATTTGAAATCAGCATAAAAATCTGATTCTTTTCATGTATCTATTGGTATAAAAATTCCGTTTTTAAAAGTTTCGGTTACTATTGAGCCAGGGCGCTCCTTACTTACAGTTCGTTACCACGAACTGTTTGATGATTGAACCAGCCTAATCCAGAACATATTATGTCTATACAGGTTGTCAAAATGGTGTAGCTCAGGAATAACTAAGTTTATTAATTTGGAACTTTCAGGAAATGATGAAGGGGGGTCACCAATTGACCAAAAAGGCAACATTTGAACGCTACTGCTACTACAACTATTACTACTACAATTACTACTGCTGCTACAATTACTACTACTACCACTACAATTACTGCTTCTTTAGTGAGTGCGAGTAAGGCTGAGGATATTGAAGTGAAAATTTGAGGAAATATTGAGTTGTAAGTTAAACTAAATCAAAACATATTATGTGTATACAGATTGTCGCTGCTCCTACTACTACCAATACTACTATGATACTGGTACTATTAATGCTAAGGGTATAAAGGTAAAAACTTGAGAGAATACTTAGGGGAGATTTTAAATAAATCAAAACACACTACTTGTATGCAGATTATCAAAAGGGCCTATCTCAGGAATGGATTCGGGTATTAAGTTGGAACCTTTAGGGACGAAGCCTTATGGCTCTTTACTATAGGCAACGCTAGAGCGCCGCCTCTGAAATACCATATTTTCAGTAGTCTAAGATTGATTCAAAAGTCTTAAAAGCTAACACTAAGTTGAATAGTCACCTACATACTGTATGATTTCATTTTGTTCAAGCGATATTTCAGTGAGCCAGGAGTGGAACTTCAGCATGAAGAGCAGGGGGGGGGGTTCAAGGATCAGCAAGCATTTTTTGTATTTAGGTTAACTTTTAGTATTTTTGTTTTAGCTTATATACCAACCTTCTCTGAAAAAATGTCATTTCTTGACATTTAATCATAGCCATAACTTACATCGTAAGATTCACTGTTTTCAGAATAACTTGTTAAAAAATTTGTGTGGATATTCCTTCCTATATTAAGTCCCAAAATAGTTTCTGCTTCCAGAAAGAATTTCATTTACATTCTAACCAGTGTCATGTTTTTTAAAATAAACTGAAGAGGGAAAATTCCTAGCAGCAAATAGAAATTCTATGGATTATTATTTTTTGTTCCATTCCCAAATTTTTGGTAAATCAAAAATGTCCAAGACGATTATTTTCTTAAAAGTATGTTCAGTACTTGTATGATATGACGTCTACTTATTCTTCATCTAAGTAGAACCTGTTGACGCATTATAGAGCCGTTTTTTAAGCTTAGCGTGAGACAAGACAAAGAGAAGTGACAGAATGGATGAGAAATATATAATCTGGGCTGTATATTTGCACATTAGGGGTGGGGGTGTAGGTAAGGTATTTGAACAGTGTGAAGTTAGAAAACAATTCTTACTACATAATATGCAGAATAATTGTACCTAACACATTTTGCATGCAGAGCCGCTATGCTCTAACTCCCTCCTAATGTACAAATATATATTCCAAATTTGTTTCTAAAGTATTATATTTTTATCTTGCTTTGGTGTAGGCTATTTCATTAGGATTGAACGTCAGAAAAACATATTAGATGAACATTAAATAGAGTGGATATCATATAAGTACCGTATGTTCCTATGATAGCTTATTAAAACGTTGAACTCATATAAGTTTGACTCATAAACAGGTTCTATTCAAACTCAGAGGAAAATGACTTTTATTTAGGCTGCCAGTGCTAATCCTTTCCAAAGCAGTTTTTTGAAAAACATTTTCTAGAAAATTCTGGCGGTTCCTAATGCTCTTAGCCTTAATGTTTTTTTAAATTTGCACCTTAATGCTCTTAGCCTTACAAGTAGTTGCAATAGAAGTATTAGTTGAAGTAGTAATATTAGTAGTAGAAGTAGTAAATGTAGCAGCTGTAGTAGTATTAGCAGTAGTATGCACATATTGCCGTTTGGTCAGATGTTCTTCCCTTTTAAGCTTTCTCTGAAAGTTAATGCCCAAATCCATTCCTCAGATAGACTTTTTTGACCATGTGCATACGCATAGTGTCTTTTGATTTAGTTAAAATTTCTCCTCATTATTGCAAATGTTGTGGTGTGGTAGTAGTAGTAGCAGTAGTGGTGGTGGTAGTTGTTGCAGCAGTAGTAGCGGGAAAATATTGTCTTTTTGGTCAATTGATCATCTTCTTTATCATTTTCAAATTAATATACTCATTCATTCCTTAGCTACGCCCATTTGACAACCCGTATACACATAAAATATTTTGATTTAGTTCAACATTCTCTGAAAGGCTCACCTGAATGCCTTTCGTCGTTTTGAAAAGTAAAGGTCTAACATGCAAACCTTTTTCAATAACATACAATATATGTAAACAATCAACGAATTGCCTAACTTACAGCCCTTGCCCTGAGGACTTCTGGGGAGGTTGATATCCCCAAATACAAATTTCCTGGACCTTTCAACAATGCTGAACAAAATATCTCTCTTAAAATTATCATTCGATGCGTTTTTGCAAATGATGGACTTGGAAGGGGGGGGGGCTGGTTGCCGTCCATTCAGTTTTGATTCTTAAAATGGGCATTAGAGACTTGGGCTTTGAATCATATGAGCCCCATCCAAAGATTTTATGACCACTTGTTTCTTAAATACCTTATATGTCCCTAGGACATAACTTACAGCCCTTGCCCCCAGACTCTGATGAGCTGTTAGACCGATCGCCCTCATTATATGATTTTTAGACTATTTTGAACAAAATGGCTATCTCAAAATTTCAATCGGCTACATTTAGAGAAGAAGGTACTGGGGAGGGGCTTGTTGCCCTCCGGCCACTTTCGACTCTTAAAAAGGCCACTAGAACTTCTGATTTCCAATAAATGAGTTCCTTCTGAAGTTTATATGACTACACCTCCCACAAAAACCTTATATACTAATAGGCCTAATAGCCAACTAGTATAACTTAAAGCACCCACCCTGAGGGCTTTGGTGGGTTGTCATCTTCAAAGACATAATTACTGGACCTTTCAACTATGCTGAGCAAAATGGCTATCTCAAAATTGTATTGGATGTGTTTGGGGAATGACGGGGGGGGAGGAGGCTGGTTGCCTTCCAATTACTTCCAACTATTTAAAATGGCACTAGAACTTTAAACTTCCAATTGAATGAGCCTCTTTCGAAGTTTCTACAGCAGCTCCTTCTACACGAAGTGCTCTGGTCTAAAGAAAAAAAAAAAAAAAAAAACATTGTGCCCACATCGCTCTTTACTTAGCCAACACATTTGCGCTGCCTATGAAACTTGATTATTCGTTTGCATTTCTACTAGATTAAGATTTACTTATTCATCCACAGCAGAGTCTGTTATCTTTAATATGTTCGATGTAATTAATTTCTGTTTGTTTTAGGTTTGATTTATTCATCTATTAATTAAAAGAAACTTTTTCTACAAAATAAGTCTTTCAAAGACAAGTAAAGAGTTTCACTAAACCAAAAATGTACAGAAATAAAGTCAAATAATTTTCCAAGTGCAAAACTACGACAAGTCACCATCAATAAATAAATGAAACCCGAACTGAACAGAAATTACAATAAATGACCGAATCAAACTCAAAACGAGCAGAAATTAAGATGAGCAGGGCTGACAAACCTCATGCCTTCTCAAGACCAGAACATAATTTCTACTTTACTGAAAAAAAAAGCAGATGAATGTAGACTGACAGTTTAAGATATATATATATATATATATATATATATATATATATATATATATATATATATATATATATATATATATATATATATATATATATATATATATATATATATATATATATATATATATATATATATATATATATATATATATATATATGTATACCGATATTTATTCCTTATAGTCTTGGTTATTCTGGTAGTAATATTAATACTAGAGAGCATATATTGCCTTTTGGTCAATTTATCTTCCTCTTTTAGCATTCTCTAATAGTTCGAATTTAATACCCACATCCATTCCTTAAATATGTTCTTTTGACAATCTGCATGCACATACTGTTTTGATTTAGTTCAAATTTCCCATCAATATTCTCTCAAATTTTCGCCTTCGTACACTTAGCCTTAATATTACTAGCAGCATAGTAGTAGTGATGTTAGTAGGAGAAGTAGTAGTAGTAGTAGTGTTTTAGTAGTAGTAATAATAACAGTAACAACTGCAGTACAAATAACAGTAGTAGCAAGTACATGTTTCCTTTTGGTCAGCGTGAACATCTCCCTCATGATACTCAAGAAGTTTCACCTTGATACGGTAAGACCTTCCAAAAATATTGCTGTTATGCCCTTTTGATCCCTTTTTGATGCCTTTTTCACCTTAATGTTCTCAGCCTTACAAGTACTTGCAATTGAAGTAGTAATTCGAGATTTTAATAGTAGCAGTAGTAGCAGTAGTAGTAATAGCAGAAGTACAAGTAGCAGTGGAAGCAGTGCTAGTAGTAACGTGCACATATTAGCTTTTGATCAATTGATCTTCTCCTTAAGGCATTCTCTGAAAGTTCCAACTTAATGCCCAAACCCAATCTTGTGTTACGCCTTTTTGACACTCTGCATGCAGACAGTGTGTTTTGATTTAGATCGAATTCCCCCTTAACATTCTGCCCAATTTTCACTTTCACAGGCGTAGCCGAGCAATCTGTATGCAGATCCCCAAAGGCATAATTACTGGACCTTTCATCAATGTTGAAATAAATAGTTGTCTCAAATTTTAATTTGATGCTTGTTTTGAAAAATGATGGGCGTGGGGGGAGGGGGACTGGTTGTCTGCAAATCACTTTTGACTCTTAAAAGAGGCACCATAAATTCCGATGTCCTATCAAATTAGCCCTATTCGATTTTTATAAGAACACCCAACCCATAAGATCCTTATATGCCCTCAATGCATAACTTACAACCCTTGACGTAGGGTTCTGGTGGGCTTTATCAACCCTAGAGGCTTTGTTATATGTGTTTGAACTATTTTAACAAAATGGCTATCTTACAATTTTGATCAGATACGTTTGGAGAAAAGAGGGTGTCAAGAAGGGGGAGGGGTGCTAGTTTTCCTCATCACTTTTGAATCTCAAAAGGGAATTTACAATTAAATTAGCCTCCCGTAAGGTTTATACAACCACACCTTCCGTGAAACCTTATATACATAACTTGCAACCCTTGCTTCCAGGTTCTGAGGGGTTTTTTCAACCCCGAAGGATTTCTTATATGACTTTTAGACTTTTTTTTTAACAAAATGGTTGTTTCAAAATTCCTACCGGAAGCATTTGAGGAAAACAAGACGTTGTGGAGGGTACTTGCCCTCCGATCACTGTTTTCTTAAAAGAGGCACTAGTGCTTCTGCTTTCCAATTGAATGGGCCCCGCCGAAATTTATACGACAAAACCTACCATACAAATCTTAAATATTAACAATGGGCAAATAGTGCAACTTACTAGTGCAATTACTAGTGCAACATACTAGTGCATTTGCTCTGAGGGTTATGTGGGGTTCGTCATCCCCAAAGACGTAATGACTGGACTTTCCAAATGTGCTGAACCAAATGACTATATCACAATTTTGATTGGATGTGTTTGGGGAAATGATGTACGTAGGGGAGTGGGAGGCTAGCTGCCCTCTATTCACTTTTTACTACTAAAAAGGTCACTAGAACTTTCAATTTTCAATCGAGTGAGCCCTTTACGAAATTTCTACGACAACTCCGTCTTTGTGAAGTGCTCTGGTCTGAAAAAAATATACTGTGCCCACTTCGCTCTTTACTTAGAAAGCGTTATTGTGCTGCCTATGATAGTCATTTATAGTCGCATGGGGCTGACTTTAGTTCTGCCCATTTCAGTTTTAACTTTGCTCTTTACTTGTATAAGAAAAATTTCGTTTCGTTCCCAAAGTCACCCGATCAAAAGTTTGAGATATCCATTTTTTTCAGCACGGTCGAAAATATAATAAATATGTCTTTTAGGATGACTTAATCCCCCAAAGTCCCCGGGGTGAGGGCTGAAAGTTATGAACTTTACCCAATGTTTACATATGGTATTGTTTATATTTATATACAGACGTTTTCAGGGGGGATTTTTTCTGGTATGCGGGGGGGGGGTATGTGGGACGATATTTCCATGGAGGAAGTTTTCATGGGGGAAGGGACATTGCTATAAAGGGGGCGCCGGATTTCCCAGCATTATTTTAAAAAACGATCAGAAATTAAAAATGTTTTTTAGAAAACTAGAAAAATTACTCTTTACGCTAAAGTTTGACTCTTTCTCACAGCTCTATTTTTAAAACAATAAAAAAAATTATCGTAAAGAGCAAGGCGTTGAGGAGGGGGCAGCCCCTTTCATATACAGAATAATTTCTGTTTGTTTTAAGTTTTAATGTTGCTCCTTACTTTCAGTTAAAAAAAAACTTATTTTTTTATTTAATATCAAAGACATTGTTAAGCTCTATTTATTTATGAGTCTTTAAACACTTTTATTTGTGGCGTGAGTGTGAGCGTATGTTTGATGTGGTGTGTAAAGGAAGTAAAAGAAGAAAAATTGGATGCAGATTATTTATTTTGATATAGTACAAGATCCTCCTCAACCTTTTCTAAAAATATCAAATTAAAACCCTAACAAATGTTCAGATATTCAAAGTAAGCCCTTTGGCAACCTCGAGACAAATAGTGTTTTTTGTTTTAATTTAATTTCCCCTACACAAACCTGATATATCCCGCCTAACAACCTTAGATGCTACTGTGATACTCCAGATTGGCCTTTTTGACAATCTGCTACCGCAAAGCACATTCAAATTTACTTCAGTATCACCACTATGTATCCCCTGAAAGGTTCAACTCAATACCCTAAGCTGTTCTAAAGATATTTCAAATACACCATTCTGACAACCTGGATGAAATTATTAAATTGATTTAGTTCAGCACACCACCTCCTCTTCTAAACATTCCCTGAAGGATTCAACTTAATAGACTCAGAAATTGAAAAACCATTTGTACAAACCGTATTTAATCTAGTTCAACATCCCCCAAATATTTCCTGAAAATTTCAAATTAATACTCTTTGCCGTTTTTGAGAGTGTACATTCACCGTTTTTATTATTTGAATAAAATAGGATCTTTTAACATATTTTAGCGTTATTTTGAAAACCTGGTTGCACATAGTGTCTACGTTTAGTTCAACATCCACCCAGAATTCCTTAGGCTGAAATTCTTAAATAATAGTGGTTTTTTTTTATACGCCCTTTTGACACTGCATGTATACTATTTCTCTTGTTCAATCATCTCTGAGAGTATTAAATTACTATCATTTTCCTGGGATAGAGCAAATGCGCTTTTTTGACAATCTGGATACGTATAGTACGTTTCGTTTTAGTTTATCCTTCCTTTCCCCTAGAGATTTCAACTTGAAACCCTCAGCCTTTCCTGAGATACTGTAGATACGTCATTTTGTTAACCTGGTTGCACATAGCATCTTGAGATTTAGTTCTACATCGTCCTTAACCTTACCTAAATATTCAATTCAGTATAATTTACCGATCGATCCAAGAAAATTTGGTCCATGTTAGGGCCATTTTCTTGGGGGAGGGGTAGGGTATGGTGTGTCACCCACCTATTATTTTATAAATCGGGTCTTGTTCGTCCACAGAAATACAGGGTAATTTGCTAAGCGACCAGTAAGAACAAATTCTAAGCCCATTTTCTAGCTCATCAGAACAAGCAAAAATTGGGTCCCTTTAATCTCTTTTGAATATTAAAAAAGCACTAGAGCTTCCAATATTGGGCTAGATGGGCCTCGTCTAAAGTTCTTATGATCATCCACTCCACATAAATTGCCTATTGAAAAAAAATAAACGGGAGACGTCTTGCTCTTTACTGTCTTCACTATTGCTCTTAGACTCTGTTAGCCATGTTCTATTTAGCAACTGCAACAGCAAAAGTTACCAAACTTTCTTGATCCACATTTTGGAAACCTATGAACCTCCTTTGGTTGTTTAGTACCTAATTACTAGAGCCCATATCTTCTCGTCTCACTGAGCTAAATTTTGCGTTTTTTTTGTAAAGGCAAAAGTGACACAGTTGCTTGTCTTTCTTTCTTTTTATACATTTTTTGGGGGGCGATCTATATGAGGAAGACTATATACTGTATATTTTTTTATGTTTCATGTGTATAGTATTAAGTAGCGTTAAAATTTACCTTGGTCTTTGCGTTAAAGCGTTGGTAGCGTAAAATGTTCTTGTTTTTCTTTCTTGCTCCTTCTTTTGGCTTCATAGTTTTAACTGCATTAAATTAGCTTCTGCAACCAAAACCATAATTATGTTATCTACTATTTTAACTTTTAAGTCAAATCTTAAATTATTCTGTGTTATCTTTTTACAGATTTTATAGGGGTTTTCATCAGAAGCTAAGAAAAAAGATGGGGGTTATTTGAAAAGAATAGAATAGATTTATTTAATAGAAAAGAGCTTTTAATAAAAAAAAAAAAAATACGAACGATTAAATGCACTAACAAAAAAAGGGACGAACGATTTGTACGGCACCTTGGGGGTTCAAGCTTGATTTTGCTTCGGGTATTCACACGTTTTGCACAAGGAGGTGGTAGTAAAGAACGGTGCTTCTCACATGCGAGTAACGAATGCCCAAACTTGAGCATTAGTTCGTATCGGCGCTCAAGGTGAGACGGAATTTTCAGCGACTCGAGAGCGGACTGACACGTGATTTTGACCGAGTATGATTTTTGTAGCACCTTTCTGCACAGTTTCGATGTCACTACTTACGTATTCAGTATTGTTCACTTGCGGTTCCCAGACTGGGCATGCGTACTCGAGTAATGGCCGCACATAACACAAATAAGCCAGACTGAATTGCGTTATAGAAAAACCTAGGTGCTGCAAAGTCAATAACAGTCTTAAGGCGGAATTTCCTTTTTTCACGAGATTTGCACTATGCAAGTTAAAGGAGCAGTCTGAGCTAAAAGTGACAACGAGTATATCTGCGGTTGAGGTGGTTGGGTCCCATGGTTTGGGACAGGAGAGATCATGTTTCAGAGGGTTGAACCTCATCACTTTTGTTTTACTCTCGTTGATTTACAGCCCAATGAGGATTTGAATCCAAACCCGTTGAAATTTTGTGATTTTATAGTGTGTTCATAGAATCTTCTGATTTTCTATTGTTTGGAACCTTTCTATTTTTGTTTCCCACACAAAAAATGTCATTTTGATATGCCTGGATATGCCAGTCCTATCAAGTAATATTCTTTTAATTATATATGAGTATTTTCTTTTACTTGAGAAAACATTGCCCCCCTGTTCTAAAATCGGTAATTAAAACTGTCTTGAAATTCATTTTGCCAATTAGCAGCTTTAATTAAGAATGTTGGAATACAGCCAAAAGATTAGTATTTCAGTAGTTATTTTTTCAAATAAGCCTTATTCCATTAGTGATTTCATATGAATTAAGAGACACAAATCCTGTTCTGTTAAAAACATTTTCTGCTAAAACAACATTTTTGTAGGACATATAGGACACAAATACGTTTAGCATTTATTTTATTTCTTTTATTATTTTATTTTTATTTTATTTTTTTATATTTAGTGCTTTTATTGTTTTAGTTATTTATTTTATTTTTTAAGTATGCCCATTTTTGAGTACCCTCTCTATCATCCCCTCATTTAAAGACTGTTTGAATATTTTGGCTGACGTTTGGATTTATTTGAGGCTTAGGATTAAATGCAAGAAAATAATAACTTTTATTTTGTAATTTACTCTTTATTTTTGTGTGCTTCAACACGTCTGCAGCGCTTATGAAGCTTTTACGGGTAGGGGGAGGCTAAAAAATAGCTAAGATAAGTGAATTACATGGAAAATCATAGGAAATATAAAAACAACTATTTCCAAAAGGAAATATAGTTTTGGGAGCAAGGCTAAGTGGTTCACTATGCTTCAGTTCGTAGAATTATTTTGAAATTGTTAGATGTGTATCGTTACTGATGCATCCTCATCGGATATCAACCAATACCTTATAGAATCAAGATTTATGGTTTCAGATTTTTTCAAATTGGTAGAGCAACAGGAAAGATTAGAATATAAGTAGCCTAATGCAAAAAAATGTTGCAAAAAAACAAAAATCGCGAATACTTCGTGCTTTTATCAGCGCTTCTCCAATACTCTTTCCCCAAAAGCAGAAAAAGAAACAGGATGACAACTCTTAAATCTTGACAAAAAATAAGAGCTCCCAATCGTCTTTTTTTGGCTTATCCGATACTGAAATTCTAGCTGAAAGGATAAGCATTTGAGGTAACAAATATGTTTAAAACATAAAAAGTACTGGTGCATTATGCGGGCATCGCTATATACTGTATGTGGAATGTTAGGTTAGGTTAGGCAAACCGACTTTTTGCTTACATTGCCGTACACAACACCTCCAATATTGTCCAATATGCTTCTCATACAAATATAAAGTCATGGTGTGTCCATTTTCACACTCTTTTCTCTTGGGCAATAACCCCTTATCCTGTAAAAATTCAACTGCCTCTTTTTCTGTCTTTGGCAAATCCCAAATTGTAATTTTAAGAATCATATTAGATCAGTTCCACTCTAACAACTGTTTTAGTACCAAGTACCTGTCTCTCCCGTTTGACTGTAGCATTTCGCGTTTGACATTCCACATACAGTATATAGCGGTGCCCGCATAATGCACCAGTACCAAAAATAAAATCAAAGAAGTTTAAAACTAAACTTGTTTTGATTCTCCCGCATAGCACCACACTGTTATTGATTTTAACAGTATTTTGCTCACATTAAATCATCAAAGCCTATTGAACAACCATTAATAACTTTGTGCCAAAATGGGAACAGTGCTTTTCAAATTTGAATGTTTAAAATCAAATGTTGACTTTTCGACGTACTTTAATGTTTCAAAAACGTTATCCATATTTTAACTCTTCACTTCACTCAATTATAGGTTTATTTCTTGCTGCAGGAACAAATTACCATAAATGGATTCTGTGTGTAAACTGGTTCTAAGCATTTACATCATAGAAACAATTTCCGTATTATTTGAATGCAATTATGTAAAACTTATGGCCCAAGGCTAATAAAACGAGGAAATGTCTAATATACAAGTTAGTTCTCCAATCCCTAAACGTAGATGTATAGATCAATCCCAGCCTTAGGCTTATTTAGAATATGAAAAAATTGTATGTCCTAAACTAAACTAAATAAATAAAAGTTTTCTCAAATGACAGTAAAGAACTCAAAACGGACATAAATTTTTTCGCATGTGAGGGAGGCTGGCCCCTACACAAAACACGGTTCTTAACGCAAAAGTTTGACTACTTGTCCCCATTCTTTAAGAACAAAAGCTCTAATAAAAGAGTTGTTAAATCAAATTGAAAAATAATATCAATGGACTATAACGCCTAGTCCCCTTTTTTCCAATAATTTCAGGGACGAGTAAATCCTTTCAAGTAAGAAAGGAGATTCCTCCATGGAAAGGAAAAAGGTGACCGCAAAAACGAATCGCAGGGAAGCCACCACTCCACCCCCTCTCCAGCACCGTTTGTGCACCATCATGCAATTTTTGAATTTCTTTTATATTTTAAAATCAATAAAAACTTGCCCCCTCCCATGAGATCCTGCAAAAAAGTTTGAAAATTGCGCTTTTAGGGTGTTAGAAAAAAAACGCTTTCAATTTAATGTGCTGCGATATTTCAAGTTGAAATCGTATGACGTATTCCCTCCCCCTCTAGATCTCCCTCCCTTAAATGTATGTCAAAGTTTTCTTGTCGAAGAGAGTGGAGGAGACCAAGAACATCAGAAAAGACTACGAAAGTCGGAATAGTTTCTAGGAAGTTAGAAGGAATTAGAAAAGTCAGAACTCTCTTTTAAAAATACTAACTCTATTTTAGCCACAACCAACTTCCTTTACTGGCTTCTTACTTTGGAACAAAAATTTTACAAATCATGAAATCACGTGAACAAAAAATTTAAAATGGTAAAAACTTTGGGACAAAAATTAGAAGAAAACAAAATCAGGTGAACAAAATTGAAACTGGCGGAAGAACCTGGACAATAGATTTATATCTGTGTTTTTACTTTTCAAAAATTGAAAATGGTAAAATATCCCCTGTAAAAACTGTGCGATTCAAAGCTTTAGGACAAAACTGAAAAAGCAAAACACCTCGGAAAAAAAATGACAGTCTTTGAAAAATTTGGGACAAAAATTAAAAAGTAAAAATCTAGAAAAAATGCTTTGAAAACATTTGGACAAACATTTGAAAATACGTGAATTTCCTAGAAAAAAAAATGAAAATTAGTGAAAACATGAGAAGCTTTCCGATAAGTTAAGTCGGAATGGCCTAAAAGAGCTGGTGGTGACCAAGGAAGTCAAAAAAGGACTGAGAAAGTCAGAAGACACTAAAGGAAGTCAGACGGCATTGCAGAAAGTCAGATATGAACTTAGGAGTAGAATCAGACTATGAAATCTGGAAAAGACTGTGGAATTTAGAGTAGCCTAATCCAAAAACGGAAGAAACTAAAAAAAGGTAGGAGAGGCCTAGAGAAAGTCGGATTACATTAAAGGAAGTTGAATGGGACTAGAGGAGATTGGAGGAGAGAAAGAAGGCAATAACCTAAGAGAAATAAAACAAGATCAAAAAATTGCAAAAGGACTAGACCAAGTCGTAAGGCTGTAAAAGGAGTCAGAAGACGACAAAGGAAGTTGGGTGAGACTAAAGGAAAGTAGAAGAGACCATGGACATTGGAAAAAGACTATGAAAGTTGGAATAGGCTATTAAAAACTGTAAAAAAAAACGACAGACATACCAAAAGTAACTGAGAAGAAAGTAAAGAAAGACCAACGGAAAAGAATTATGAAAGTTGGAATAACCTAAAAAAGCTGGAGGAGACTAAGAATGTCAGAAAAGAGTAACGCCATCTTGAAGACAGCAAAGGAAATTAAAAACAGTGAAGTAAGTTGATTGGGACTAAAGGACGCTGGAGGAGAACTAAAATGTCGAAATGGGACTATGAAACTTGGAGTTAGAACTCGAGAGTCTAATGGGGGGGGGTAAGAAAACTCTTTACGCGGCCTTCGTATGAGCTTCTTATACGGTAAAAAAAAAACATTATGAAAAAGTCCAATCATGATTTGCTTCATCATATTCAAAGTTCTTTGTGTATTTATTAAATGCTCATGGTCGGGGGAAAATATTGTATCATAAGCAAAATTCTTATGAGGGAGATTTCAGGTGCTTGTTTAAAGGTGACACTCGGATTTATTTTGCACTTGACTGCCTTAATAGATTAGTTGGCCTAAAGGGTAGATGTGATGGACATGTTGTAAGCTTACAGAATCTTAAAGCATCTTGCTGGAATGAACATCTTTGTATGGTATGTTTATGTTCTATTTGTTCTATTTGGTTATGACGGAAGCGTGCCATTCTACTATGAATATCGTCGCAAGAGACCTTTTTGTATTACTTAGGTCTTAAGCCCAGATCTCCCTTTATACTTACCAGGGTAGTATTATTAGTACAGAAGTTTGAAGCAAATGATGAAGTTAAAAGTAGAATAGCCAAAGCCCAGGTTTTTTTTCATAGTGGAAAAATTTTTGGGAGAATAAGAAAATAAGCCTTTGAACTTAGATTAGAAAATGGAAGCTGCAGTGATGGCAATGGTCAAGGGCAGTTCTGAAACATGGGTGCTTCGGAAGACGGAGGAAAATTTGTTAGATATTTTCCAGAGGAATCGTTCGTTCAGAGGAAATTTGGATGATACTCGTCCAAACTTACAAGCGGTATCTTGTCATGAACGGAACATTTTTTGGTTCTTTCGATACTGACGGTCTGCCAAGTATCAAGGTGTCTTTCCTTTACTCTGTCGTAAATACTCTTGTAAGCTTTTAAACCTCTGCCCAAATTTTATCCTATTCCCCAGATCTAGAGCCCAAGTTTCAAAGAGGAGCTCAATTGGCAAAGTCACTAGCAACATTCCTGCTTTCCTACGGGTCTATTTTGGACAGATGAGGCAATTGACTTAAAAATGATTAAAAGACTCTTACTCTATCATTTTTTACTCTTCAACAGCTTGATTCCATAATTCTTTTCTTATAGTTCCTTGGTGAAAAGTGTACATTAATTTCATGAAGACGTCAATCAGATTATTTCTGAAGTGTCCTTCCCCAAAAAGGAAGGCAATAACTATGCTATTGTCATCCCAATAACCTTGTCCTAACAACTCTGTCCCGTCGACAACTCTTTCTTTCTTCTTTAATGTCTTGGCTTATTAGTTCTCCTTTGAGAAAATTTAAGGTAAATGTATATGGAACGAAAATAAATTCTACCTGATTGGTTTTCTTGGGTTAAATGTAAAGCAGTAAAAAAAAAGTGAGTTACAAGATGCCTAACTAGTTTTCTATTCATTTCTATGTGGTGGTATTTAAGCCCATCTTAGCTATGGATTTGGTGAATTTTATATATTTTATATGTTTATATAATGTTCTAATTAGACATTTTAGGTGACCGGACATTTTTATTCCAAAGATTCCAAAAAGCAGGACTTAAAGGATGGACTGCTGCCAGAAATCGTTTCCCGGGACGGTCTGTATTTGTTTCCAGAAAGATCAAATCAGGTCATCTCAGGATACTAGTTTTATCCTCTTCGGAACAACAAACGCAAAATTCCATATCTTTGTAGACAGAAGCTTGAAATTTCCACAGTAGTGCTTTTTTATTCGCCGAGTCCGATGGTGTAATTTTCGTCAACAACACTTGCCTTTTTGACGGTCTTTTTCTTTTTTCTAAAATCAGGCGAGTTTTCTTGGGCTCATAGCTTTCAATGGGTATCTTTAAACTTAAAGTATTTAGTTTGTTTGAAATTATTTTTCTTACCCTATTGCTTTGATGCTGCAAATATTATCAAAACCACACATTTTAGAGTTTCGGTTAGTGTTTGCCCAACTCTTTATGGCCACTTTAAAAGGGCGCTATAAAATTTGGTTTTTGCTCAAATAAACCCTTCCTAATTTTTTAGGATATTAAATCACTACGAATATTTCTGAAAAAAAGAGACAAAAGAAATGCTTACGTGATCTTTCTTCTAGGGAAAAAAAGTTTTCAAGAACAATGCAGAGGTACATAAAAAAGGGAAAATTCCGATTTAAAGAAAACGGAAACTTGAGCAAACTGAGGGAAATAGAGAGTTAGATAACTTAGGCATTAAAATCCACTCTTCAAGTCAACTGTCCCCCTCCTGTCTAAACAATGACACACTGCCCTTCCTTCGTAATAGCTAATGCGGATAAGTCTGTCACAAAAAACTGTTTGATATGTGTTATTTCCTCCCTTTTTGTTGCACCGAAAAACAGCCTTACTGTCTATACTTCTTGTCTCCTAAAGAGGCAAACAAGTGTCTTGCAATGAAAACGTGTATCTTGCTAATATATTATATCTGCTTTGTTGTATGTGTCTTATGTAATTGATGATAAAACTACGATATAAGCCATGAATAAAACTCTTCTCAATGTGTAAAGTGTAAGATAGTCTCATAAATAGTTGGGAACAAATTAATTTCGGTACAAGCTTTTCAAACCAACTTCTTGCCATTTTAAGTTTCTGCTTCTAAAATACAAATGTGACATTAAATTAAGAAAAGCCCAATACAATTCATAAAACCCGTTTTTTTTCAACAAATGTGACTATGATGGGGCTCGGGTATATAACACGCCATTGCTGTTTATGCTTGTCCCCTAAAGAAGAAAACAGGAATCCACAATAAAAACTTATTTTTAGCCTCTCGTAAATGGTTTGAGATCGAAAAAAACGTTCTGCCATTGAAATAGTCAAAATCAATTATTTGAGCTCAAAATTCAAGTCAAGTCAAGGTTAAAAAAAGTAAAAAAAAGTCATGGTCAAACCTTTAAATCCAAATAAAAAAACATAATTTTTTTCTTCCAAAGAAATCTTTTTCCTGGAATATGCGGATTATGAGGTAGTAACAAAGAATTTAAACAAAATTACAACTGTATGAGAGGGTGTAATGAAGCTTTGAATAGATTAGGATGGAGCAAGAGTTTACGCTGCTGAGTCAAACTCCTGCAATTTGATGCTGCTGTGAGTGCTATGTAGTAGCAATTGTAGCATGTCTACATCTATATATTTCTATTTTTTTTTATCTATGCCTAGCACAAATTTAACCTAACCAGTGTCGGGGGGATGAATAGTGAAAGCTTCAATTTACTTGATTATCTCATCATAATATACCCTAATAATTAAAGAATGTTAGTGTCTACACATCAATAAGAAGGAGTGTTGAGAAATATAAATTTTGGTAAATGTGTGGCATTTTCATAGGACATCTTTGTTTTTCTGTTTTTTTTTTTTTTTTTTTAAAAAAATATCCCTGTCTCAATACTTTTTACTTCATTCTTGTTGCAGTATATGTCCTTAATTGAGTGTAGAAGCAGTTATTGTTGTCATTCATAGGCCAATTCTCCTATTCATTATTCTGCACATGACATGTTATCATATAAAAAACATAATGACAACGGAAAAAAATTTAGAAAAAAACGATAGAATTATGGAGAAATTCAGAAAAAGCTCATTTAAAGTCACACTAGAAGAATCTTTATGATTTGTAAATAGTCTGAAAAGTTAATAGTTCTGAGGAAAAGAAAGTAAATAACAGAACATGAAAAGAACCTTTAATGCAAAAAAAACAATTTTGCTGCATTTTGAACTTTTGGAAAAGAAGATGGCATTCAGGACTATACAAAACTCTGGGTCGATCAACTTCAAAAATCCAAAACAACAATATGAAACGCAGTTTTGAGATTGTATCTGATTACTGTCGACCGGTTTTAAGAAGGTTTAGACCCAATTTCTTTATCAGACAGACTTACAATTATCAGATCATGTTAAACTTAGCAACATGTAAAAATTTTATGATCCAAAGGCAATTCTAATGTCCAGTGATTCCCTGATTAGCCCAGCTGATTTGATAAATACAACATTTTTATGGAATAGGCACGGAAAACTTTTGTGCCAATCTTGAATCACTTGATAAAAGAATCACTGAATCACTAGAATTACCTTGCGATCAATTGTGAAAATTCAACGCAAGATGCTCAAAGCTTTCCCAAGATGTTCAAGGAGAATGGATGTGCGTTAGTAAATATGCAACATCATACCGATATATGACGATATTTACCGCAAAAGTTTTTATTAACAAAGGAATTTTAACATACTGTTCACGCCAACACAACCTTCGATTTTGCAGCACTTAAATAACAGTAAACCTTAATGCTATAGCCACATATAACATTGCATCTAATTTGTGTTTCTCTCATTTTTCAATTGGCCAAAATAAGTCTTCTGGAAATATACAGTATATTCCTTTTCCTTACGGTACTTCCTTTTTCCTTGTTTTAATTTTGAACAAAAGTTATTACAGCTAAATAATGATACTTTCACAATTTTTTAATATAAATTAAAAGTCAGTCTTAAGAATGCTGCCCCGTTATTAAAACTAATAAAAGGGAGGTAGGCGTTCTGTTGCGTAATTAAGTATTTGAAGTACATATATATATATATATATATATATATATATATATATATATATATATATATATATATATATATATATATATATATATATATATATATATATATATATATATATATATATATATATATATATATATATATATATATATATATATATATATATATATATATATATATATATATATATATATATATATATATATATATATATATATTAGATTTTTTTCTAATTCCCTTTTTCCAATTTCTTATTTTATTGCTTTATTCTAATTACATATTTTATTATGAATTTGTTATTCTCTATCAATATATTCCATTATATGGATTAAAATGAGCCCAGGTGGTCAAAACCAATCAAAAAAAAAAAAAAAAAAAAAAAAATGGTCATCTGCAGTAAAAAGGTGAAGCAGCCCTTTTTGTCCCGCTCTTTGAGCTTAAATCTCCTAGAAAACTAGGGCTCCGAAAATGTCTTTTCATGCTCCTACCACTTCACCCACCGTATTCATGTACAAATGTTTGGGGTCATTCCCGAAAAAAAAACATGAACTTGGTTTTGGTAACGGTATTTCTGCTTTCATATCATTGGCTAATATTTTGACTCTCAATTTTAACATGCCTCTTGTGTAAAAATTCTCAAATTACATAACCTAACCTGAAATGTGTTTGTATGATATTTTGAAATTTAACTATATTTTCGGATAACCTATTGGAAGTTCACTCCTTTAAAGTCCAGCATAAAATGTGACAAATTAGATGTGCAAATTTCCTTTATAGCTGACACGTTCCTTCTTTTGTGCGATCCCTGCTTCTAGTTCTTAGATATAGATATAAATTTTTAATTTACACACTCGATAATAAAGCCAGAATTCAGCTAAATATGCTCTGTGTCCTATTCCACCCAATTATGTTTATTGTACTAATTTGTCTATTGAACTTCGGCAGTAGCATTTTCTAAGAGACAATTCATGAAAATATTGTCCCCTCTTTCAAATGTCCAAAAAGAACAATAGTAAATGAGATCCGTCCAATCTTATAAACAAAGCTAATTTTGATTCAACTTATCCATGGCAACACACAGCGTAATGGTAGGTGGAATCAAATATCTTTGAATAGCAACCAGAAAGATTATAAATGAGCATGCAATTTGTCATTATCTCTAGCACTTTCCCAGGTGTATTTTTCAGTCTCGGTGGGGGCTGTTTAATTCAGCGATCAAATTGACACGAGTATGATACAGGAGCGTTAAACTAAACGTGCAGTATACAGCCAATATAGAGATCATACTATAAATGTAATAATCCTTGGACCTTGTCTTCTGTGCATTAATACTAAAAAAACAGATACACCAACAAAGCATTAACTGAGACAGTACAATAAATTTGCTTATGAAAGTCAATAAGAGTAGTATCTTGGGATAGATAAGCATTTTGTGGATGGTTTAGAAGTATTGAACTTAGAGGTGCAATACTGCATAGTGAAAGGTATAGTAAATCTTTTGATTAAAGAGGATTTCTTGCTGAAATTTTGAAATTCTTTTCAGGATTTCATTTTCTAACGGCATAGTGTTGGCTTTGAGAAGAATGATGCATTTCCTGTGTTTTTCCACGGTTTATATAGTATATATATATGTATATAGTACCGGCACTTCGCACGCGGTATGCTTCTATATATGGATTCTCGTTGTCTCTTGTCTTCTAACCACAGACGATTTTAGATAATTTGCTGTCTTTTCATATTTCAGTCTTTTCAAAGATATTTGACTATTAAAGCAAGTCTGATTTCTAACAACGATATCTACTAAGCTTCAAAGTTTTGGTTTTCTTTTTTAAGGTTTTTGAATTGTTGTAATCCCGTGTTAAAATGTGCACAAATATTTTTGCAATTACTAGTCTTTTGCTCTTTACGCAATTTAATGTCTTTTCATACTGTATCTTTTCAAAGATATTTAAATTATTGAAGCAAATCCAATTTCTAACAACAATTTTTCTAAGCTTCAAACTTTTGGTTTTCTTTTTAAGGTTTTTGAATTGTTGTAATACCTAGTACTTTCTCGTAATTGGACTGCAGACATGGGAATATTTCTGAAAGGCCGTTAAGCGTCCGGCCGAGATTCAGCGTGTCATCAGCATAGCATACCAGGGAGATGTCAGTGGAATTGAGAATGCATGATGAAGGACAGCTATCGTAAGGCTCAATAATGTAGTTGTTTAAGAAACTGGGGGATAAAACTGCCCCCTGATGGGCACCTTTTCGGACTGGTATCAAAGCTGACCGTGTTACAAGCGGAAGGCCTTTATCGGGAGGGAGCTTGAGTCGCACGCGAAGGCGAGAGTAAAGATCACGGAGAGCCCGAATGATATTTGAGTTCAATCCTCTTTTAGCTGAGTTTAGCAACATAAGCGCAAGAATCAATGAATCAAACACTCTGCAGGTCTAAGCCACCGATTGCTAGGCTTTCTCCTGATTTGTGTGCATCTAGTAGTGCATTTGCAACGACATGGAGAGCTTCAGCACAACCATTACGTGACAGTTGCAGTCAAAACTAAAAATGCTATTCAATGCTAAAAATGATGATGTGAGTGTCAAGCAGGGATACTATGAACAATTTTATCCTCAACAACCCCTCTCCGATAATATCCACTTTCAAATTTATTCCAATGAAGACTACTATATGGACATGTCTTCGACATTTATAGACTCACAAATGAAAGTCCAAAAATCCAATAACACATTGCCATTTCTTGCCGATTGAATATCCTATGAAAATTGTATATTACATAATTTATTTCGTCAAATCAGTGTCTAATTCAATGGCACGCTGGTGAGCACAAACAACAATCTCTCAAATTATACAAGCTATATGCAATTCATGCTGATGACACCCAAGTCATACAAGGAATTGAGAGGCACCTCCAATGGATATGAATATATTACTAATACTGATTATACAGATGCACTTAAAAATGCTACAACTAGTGAATTACATCTAGTTGGAAAAATGTATCATGAAATATTTAATATACCCAAATGGCTACCACCCAATGTTAAAGTGGATATAAAACTGACGCTTGCATCATCCAATTTCATATTGAGAAAAGAACTTGCTGCCAATCCTGATGTAAGTCTCTCCCTCACCTCGGCAATACTTCATGTAAGCAAACAACAAGTTATGAGTTCTGTTGCTTTGGCAGTGGAAAAACTGAGAGTCAGTGGAAATAATATTAAACTAGTTGTTCCTCATACAATCACAAATCAACGCCATATTGCCATGGGGTCACGCACCTTCACCGACTCATCCTTTATCAATGGCGAAATTCCGTCAAAGTTCGCATTGGCATTTGTAAAAAGCGCTAGTGCAATAGGATCGTGGACTGGATGCCCACATAAATTCGAGATGTTTGGACTTTCCTCTCTTGTGTGCAAAGTAAACGGTATCCCACTCTAGAATCAATCTTTTGATAAATCCTATAGAACAATGCATGAGTTGACCATGCAAACACTAGATCATGATTCGCACCTATTTGAAAATGGTATAGCCGAAGATATGTTTGCTAAAACACATGGTATCATTGTATTGGATTTGTCTGGCACACAGGATATGAGAATAGTACGTACGGGGAGTATGCGTTTAGAGTCTACATTTTCCGACCTATTGGCTGAGAGTATTGCACTAATCTCACTAAATCAATATGAAACTTATTGGGAAATCACTCCTGAAGGTAGTGTTCTACTAGACTTGGCACCATAAACACCAGTCAAAAAATCAATGTATTTAATATGGATCCCTACATGTCCCAATACAAATCCTATTGTCTGCCCTCGGACTTTCTTGGAAAAATTCAAAGTGGCAACAATACCTTAATTATTGTTAATAGCAGTCCGTCGACTGTGCTGACGGGTCATTGGCTGTGCATCTTTCAAACAATGAAGACGATTGAATTTTTTGGTCCTCTTGATCTACCCTATACATTCTACACTCCCCACTTAAGCAACTATATTGAGAGCAGTGGGAAAACTATTCTTCAAAATTGGAAGAGAGTACAGGATCTGACGGCTAAAATCTGTGGTTTCCATGCACTACTATATTTTGTGTTCCGATTTCATGGCTATACTTAAAAGCAGTTTCTCAACATTTATGTTGACAATCCACGTCTAAACGACTTTCTAGTGGAAAATATCCTCTCAGACTTGTATAATATGAATTTCAGTGTCCTAAGCGAACACTATTTAAAAAATGTATGTGGATGCGTTTATTAATAAAATGTATATATACAATAATGTCTTCAAGTCTTCACTTCAGACTTCTTCATCGGTTTATAGGCAACTGTCGTAAACAACTAATGTCGGTAAATCATTTGGATTCACTGTATATTGATCTTGATTTACTGCAAAGTCAGGGTCACATTTTCTACAGTATAATGTAACTTCATTCTTGTCATATCTCTTTGTATAGTCAATGATACTATTTGCATTCATATTATGAAATCCACCAGTTTCAATCTGTCTATTTGAAGCAGTATCACATACAGTGTTTTCAAAAGGTGAATCACATTCGGTAACTGCCAAATAAAAATCACTTGGTTTACAGTCATAATAGACAGTGTCGTCACAACGATGACGTAGAAACCAAATTGTCTTGTTACCCCAACAGTTGAATCGTAGACCAGATTCTTCCTCTCAGAATAATTTAAATCCACGACGATACCAATTTCGTACAAATAAACTAAAATGACGTTTGGGATTATTTCCAATCATTGCGGGGTAAGTAATCTCCCACTGATCACATTTGTTATAGTGACAATTGGAGCGCAGATGTCCTCTAGGGTGAGAGTCACAAATCTCTTCAAGACATAAATTACATCCTTTAATTTGTACTGCATAGCCTCTATGTAATTTACAAGGATTACATAATTTGCACTTTTCACTATAGTCATCGATAATTGTACAATTCTCCTACTGTCTCTGACTGCCAAGAGTGTACATGCTTAGAGGACATGTATATAACACTTTTCGGTTTCTGATGTCAACTCTCTCACAGCTAAAACGATACTGATCGTCCTCGCTTGATAAATTCAGGGTGGAGGAATGGGAGAGGAGTAATTCTGTGATGTCACCTCTTTCAAATGGTGGGGGAGCCATCTACATTGAATTTATGGCAATGTTTTCAAAAGTATATCCACGATATTATTCTGCTTTTTTCCAATTAATACATCAATAAATTGAGTATAAGCATTTGAGTCACATCGAAAACGCTTCATACAATAGTCCAATGGGGGAGAATCAGTCCCCGTTATATTGTCAAGTGTTCCCCGAGAGAATATCCTGCGTTGAAGAGATACCTCGATAAAATTATCATCCAAAATCAAATGTTTTTCTATAAACACCAGATTCGATCTAATTCTCTCTTTCTCAAATTTATTCATTTTTCAATCCTATCACTCAGCCTGCTGAATCTAGACTGACCATGATTCGTTGGCCTAACATTCTAACAACAAAAAGAAAGGGGACATTTTCGACTTCGAAACAATTTTATTGGACAATCACAGCAATAATGCTAAGCATATACACTTAGCGATACAGTTTATTGTCTTCGATAAGTTTCACTAATGCACTTAAAGCACATTGAAGTCTATTCACATGCGCTATATCAACTTTTGCAGCGAAGCATAATTGATCCTCTATTTTAAATTTGCTCAAGGATATCACATATCTTGCATATACTTCATCCCATTCCAGAAAAAGTCGTGATCCTCTTGTAATTTCCACCGCAATGTTTGGTGCTCTTCTATTATTGCTACCAACTCCACTATCAACTTCTAATAGGGTAAACATTCCGCTCATCATCAGCACAAATATATCCAAATGAGTAAAGTCAAACTGTTCTCACTCCTTTGAATTCAATTCACAGACTAATAAAAACTATAGCAAAAATCCTTTCCTTATATTCTCTGCAATCCTCTCCCGCTAATATTTCCGGGCCTCTGATTGGCTTAGAAGGAGACACGTGATCCTGTTTCCCGTTATCGGATCAATAAAATTCCCCCACCGATTATGTAAATCAATTTCTCGGAAATTCACTTGTCCTAGTCGGTTACGCAATCAATTTCTCGAAAATCGTCTCCCCTTCATTTATGTAAATCAAGTTTTCGGAAATTCACTTCCCCCCTCGAGTCCTAGATCAATACATTCCCCATCGATTATGTAAATCACCCCAAGTGTCATTACAAATGGAAACAACAAATAAATCGACCTTGACACCATCCATTAGACTCAATCGACAATCCTTGAATAAACTATTTCCCGTCAGCGTTAGGCTAAATTGTAGATGGCAGCACACGGTCCCGTCACGAGTACTAGGGGCCTTTCTACTGCTATTATGAAAGTACTAAAAAATCTTTGGCTTAAAGAACGAGGTATTGCCTAGGGGGTGAACCCAATCACATACGTAATATTTTCTGTTCTTTTTAAGTTTTGATGTTGCTCCTTACTTTCATTTGAAAAACTTGTTTTTTTATTTAATTCCTGATCTCTTTCTTTAATAATGCTGGGAAATCCTTCACCCCCTTCATAGCAATGTCCCTTCCCCCATGAAAATTTCCTTAAAACGTCTGTATACTTCCCAATAACCAATACTATATGTTAACATTGGGTAAAGTTCATAACTTTCAGCCCTCCCCCTCGGGACTTCGGGGGATTAAGTCATCCTAAAAGACATAGTTATCATATTTTCGACCATGCTGAACAAAATGGCTATCTCGAAATTTTGATCAGGTGACTTTGGGAAGAAAATGAGCGTGAGAGGTGGCCTAGTTGCCTTTCATTTTTTTGGTCACTTAAAAAGGGCACTAGAACTTTTAATTTCCATTCCGATGAGCCCTCCCACGTTATTCTAGGACCACTCGGTCAATACGATCATCCCTGGAAAATAACAAATAAACACGTATATGTGATCTTTCTTCTGGCAAAAAATGCAAAATTCCACATTTTTGTAAATAGGTGCATGAAACCTCTACAGTGGGGTTCTCTGATAGGGTTCACTGAATATGATGGTGTAATTTTCATTAAGGTTATATAACTTTTAGGGGGTCTTTCCTCCTTTTTTCGAAAATCAGCCAAATTTTCTCAGGCGCGTACCTTTGATGGGTAAGAATAAACTTGATGAAACTTATATATTTGAAATCAGCATTAAAATCTAATTCTTTTGATGCATCTATTGGTATCAAAATTTCGTTTTTTAGAGTTTCGGTTACCATTGAGCCGGGTCCTTACAGTTCGTTACCACGAACTGTTTGATTGTAGCCTAGTAAACAACACAGCACTTGCTATGGAATCCGATTGATGAACAAATTAGTCCGAGTAAACTTTATTTTGATGTATTTTTTTTTTTACTGAAAACTTCTTTCTTAATAAATATCTGTCATGGTTTGCCTTCCCATAGATGTGTAATACTTACAGGCAAGGATATGGGCTTGAGCTTGCATATGCTAGATTTTGACTCTTGTTGATAGAAGAGCACAGCTGATTGTGGATCACCGCATTGTAACCAACTAAGATGCGTCTAGTATTGCACAAAGCCCCCATTCACACTAGAGGCTCTATGAACTTCTTGCTGTTTGGGCCAGCTTATTGGCTTCTTGAATATTTAAGATGTATTAGCCCCTGTTCTGCCCTAGCTTGGGACCCCTTGCTTTTTCTGAAGCCAACTTACTTTAAATGTTCAAATTGTATTAAAATTGCAACTTGGAATGTTTTAAAGTTAAAGAAAACTTTCGTATTGATATTTTGACTGACAAATTCAGACGGTTCGGACTAAACTTTTTAGGAATTTTGGAAAATCATATCCCAGGCGTAGGAAATGTGAAAATATATAATACCGAATTTATTTACTTAGGCAGAAAGGATAGGGTGCACAGGCATGGAGAATGGCTTTTGTGGAAAATATTGTGAAGGTTTTGAATTGAAGCAGGAGTGAAGAAGGGTTTCGTTCTACCCTCATCTGCACGGATTGTTTTGATGAATTCTGTCCCGAGTAACACAACAACGGCTATGGAAGAGCACGGAATCCAATGGGAGAATAAAACTTGACTAGACATAGATAATGTTGATTATTTGATTGTCCTAAATATTTATGTAGCAAAATGAATGTTTGAAGGTTTTGAGAGTTAAGGATCCAAGAATAGGTTTGAAAATTAATTTTAAACCGTAGCTTCTGATTTCTGCGGCAATAATGAGAAAAAGGTTGAGATGGCTTGTGCAAGTTCTGCCGATGAAGCGTGGTATATTGCCACGCGGTGTATGGGATAGAACGAGGTCGCGGGGAAGAACTGGAAGGGAAATTGGAAACTTCTTAGGAAGGTGTAAGGACGCCGGTTTTGAATAGATTGGAATGCTACAGGAAACTCACAACATAGCTGTTTTCTTCAGCAAGCAAAGACTGTCGTTTCTTTATAGCTAACTTGTTGCATATAATAATTTTTTTTATTTTAAACTTTTGGGAAACATTCCTCTTCAACGACAGTGTTAAGTTCTTGCCATATAAGCAAGCTTTAACTGAATAGCACATAAGTTTCTGAACTGTGTCGTTTAAATTTCTCATTTCATAAATACTTGATAATGAATCGTCAATCACAAAGTTGAGGTTATGTGTAGCAGAGATCCCTTTTTCTGTATTTGGGATTGTATCTTTAATTCTTTTATGCATCCCCGAGTATCACCCGCCCATGACCTTGAGCTCCACATTTACCAATGTTGATTTCATTTGGTTTTAAAAAGTTCATAATATTCCTTTGAAATACCTGACTGCCGGGATCATCTTTTTCTAGCCCTAAAATAACTTTCTAGTCATAGGCTCACAATTCCCAGGCTATCTTTCTAGTGTGGTAGTGAATAGGATTACAACACTCACTTGGTCCGTTTTGGAAATGTCTTATAGGCTATTAAGGATTATAGTAAAAAAAAAGGAGAAGAGTGATTCCTTTCACGACACTTTTGGATATTAGCACCTGAAGAAAAAGCCGACATGGTAAACAATAAACTCTATGTAAATGACAAGGGTAGCAAAGCCACGACCTGCTTAAAATTTGGCTTCCTGCAGTTTGAAGTAAAAATTTGCTATGCTGAAAGAGTGCTTGGAAACGAACTTGTCCTGGAAAGACCGCTTCGGTTGACGAAGGTTCACTTAACGCTGATAATTTTTTCCTCTCATTCATCAATATAGTATGGTTTTTATAAAATGTCTCATGTGTCTGCAAGCGTTGGGAGTTTAGATCGAAAGGGCCTACTAAAGTAATTTATTTTTTGGTTTAGTTACAACTTCAGTTGGTTCAAACTAATTTGAGTTTTCTGTACCAGGTATGTGTTCGGACTGGCGAACGCATTTAGTGCCTATTAATTCAGTGCTCTTTGTGTTCGTGCTATAGTTTTTTTTGTGGCCGTGTCCGAAGAACTGTAATCTTTAAAACTTAATCATTAAATAATTTTCTAAACATTGAAAATTCAATTATTTAAACATTGATTAACATATCTTGTCACTATCAAAATCAACATCATGTCTGATTCATGTTTCTTTATTATTAATTAAATAAAAAAAACAAGTTTTTTTTAACTGAAAGTAAGGAACGACGTTAAAACTTAAAACTAACAGAAATTATTCCGTATATGAAAGGGGCTGTCCCCTCCTCAATGCCTCGCTCTTTACGCTAAAGTTTTCTATTGTTAAAAAAAAAATAAGAGTTGTGAGAGAGTATAACTTTAGCGTACAGAGCGAGGTGTTGCGGAGGGGACAGCCTCTTTCATATATGGAATTATTTCTGTTTGTTTTAAATTTTAATGTTGCTCCTTACTTTCAGTTAAAAAAACTTGTTTTTTTAGTTAATTTTTGAACGTTTTTGAATTCTTGCGGGTTTTGATTTGGGCTCCCCGTACATGAATACTTAAAAAGGAAATTGCATATTTATTTTACTCATTTTGACTAAACTGCTGTTTCAAAACCTGTCTAATTTCATTTACGAACGTTTTTATTTGTAATAAATATAGGTAACCTACGAATTAACTTACGTAACGAACTTCTATATTAATATATTTTTAAAATGTATATTAGGGGGCTCACCCCCTAGTCAATACCTCGCTCTTTAAGCTAAAGTTCGAATTTTGTTCCAATTCTTTAAAAATGACCCCTTAATCACAAAGGCCGTTACATAGAATAAATAGCTTTTATGAAAGTACTAAGAAATCTTTGGCTTAAAGAGTGAGGTATTGACTAGGGGGTTAACCCAATCATACACGTGATATTTTCTGTTCGTTTTAAGTTTTGATGTTACTCCTTATTTTCAGTTGGAAAACTTGTTTTTTTTATATATTTAATTTCTGATCTTTTTTTAAATAATGCTGGGAAATCCGGCGCCCCCTTCATAGTAAGGTCCCTTCCCACATAAAAACTTCCTTCATGGAAAGATCCTCCCACATAACCCCCGACCCACCCACTCCCCTACTACCACAAAAAAAAACCCCCAGAAAACGTCTGTATACTTCCTAATAACCAATACGATATGTTAACATAGGGTTAAGTTCATAACGTTCAGCCCTTTCCTTGGAGAGTTTGGGGAATTAAGTCAACCTCAAGAACATATTTATAATTTTTTCAACCTCACTCAACAAAATGGTTATCTCATTATTTTGATGAGGTGACTTTGGGAAAAAATGAGCGTGGGAGGGGACCTAGTTACCCTCCGTTTTTTTGGTCACTTAAAAAGGGCATAGAACTTTTAATTTCCGTTCAAATGAGTCCTCCCACGATATTCTAGGACCACTGGGTCGATACGATCACCCCTGGGAAAAAAAATAATAAAAATAAACACGCATCCGTGATCTTTCTTCTGGCAAAAAATGGAAAATTCCACATTTTTGTAGATAGGTGCTTGAAACCTCTACAGTAGGGTTCTCTGATACGCTGAATATGATGGTGTGATTTTCATTAAGGTTCTATAATTTTTAGGGGGTCTTTCCTCCTTTTTTCAAAAATCAGCCAAATTTTCTCAGGGGCGTAACTTTCGATGGGTAGCACTAAACTTGATGAAAGTTGTATATTTGAAATTAACATTGAAATTTGATTCTTTTGATATATCTATTGGTATCAAAAACCGGTTTTATAGAGTTTCGGTTACCGTTGGGCCGGGTCGCTCCTTACATACAGTTCGTTACCACGAACTGTTTGATTGCACTTATCTTGGGTTTAGGTTGTTCGACTTCAAATTTTGATTATTAAAAAAAAAAATAACTATAAAATGGTCAAGCTCTGAACGTTTATATTTAGATTATTTAACGGTTTTTATATGTTTGTTTTCTTTGTGCCACTTAAATATTCAGGATAGCTTTCCATTTTAGAAACTTTCCTAGAGTCTCTCTTTTTCTGTGGTCTAGGCGTTTACCCCTTACCGGAAATTACCCCCACCCCCCGTCTTTAGTTCTTTTTTATGGGTCGAAAGTGATGAGAGACCAACCACCCCCTGTCCTAACACTGTTTTTGACATCTGGCCCTTTTGTACCCCTTAGGACATCTGATAAACATTTTGAGGTATATATTTTGTACTTTCGCTTTGGCTGCTTGGCGGCTCAACTTTCCACGGAGGGGGGGGGTGATAATTATCCGGGGAATTTCAAGGGGTTTTCTTCGGGGGTAATTTTTCGCGGGGGGTTATTTTCTGGTGGTATTTTTCTGGGAAGGTTTTTTCTTGGGTGTATTTTCCGCGAGGGGGTTTTCCACTGGGGTATTTTTTGGGGGGAGTTGTTTTTCAGGGGGATATTGTCCTTGGAGGAGGGTGTATTTTCAAAGGTTTTTTTCCAATGGGATGTTTTTCGTGAAGGATTTTTTTGCAGGGGGGGGGAGGGTGGGGTAAACGCCGGCTACCCTTTTTCTGACTCTTCTCTAAATGCAACAGCTACAATGAAATGTCAAGTAATTAACTTATATATTACTAAAGTTTGAAATGAATGCAATTTAGCACTCTTATCATACAGCGCAATTTTGAGTACTAAACTATATTGTATTTGCACAGTGTGGTATTTGTGCTGTGTTTATTTTGATTCACTTCATTGCCAGATGATTCATCCCACCAACAGGACGTAGAGACACGACAAGCAACAAAATTTGCAGACCACCAACGCGTTTTAAATATTTATTATGTCTGATTGTTCATAAGACATAATTGCTGGTTTTATCAATTTTATATAATGTAATACCGTTTGAAACAGCTTGAAATTATATCAATCAAATTTTAAAAGAAAATAATCCAAACAAAAAAGAGTAATAACTTAACATTGTTTCGTAATTTCTATGCTTTTTTTACAGGTACAGGGACCCTCAGATGCTCATGGGCCCTCCTTTTTTACCCTTATATCCGCCACTGGAAACCAATAGCCTAACTATGTATTAGTTAAGTACCTCATTAAGTCTTAGTTAAGAATTAGAAATTGGGCCATTAATGAATTGTTTCCAAATTGGATTGGCTTCTAGTCTTAGAATATAGAAATCTTTAGTGAGAGGTTGTTTCTTTTTGTTTGTTTTGTCTGGCGGATTGAGAATAGAATCTCATGCCAGCAATTCAGATCTTCTAAATTCTTTCTAAAGTGTGACTTCCTATAAATTATTTCATGGAAAATCTTAAAAAGTGTGACAGAAGGAAGCTGAAATTGTCGAACTTTGACGAAACTGATAATTCCAGGAACAGACGGAGAACTTAAGGGGTGATCGCCTGTCGTATATGGTAGTGTGGCTGTTTATCCTTCCAGGGCTGCCAACATTTTATTCACAGGAAAGGTTTTGTTCTTCGTCCACCTTACAATATAGTACTGGGTACGTGCAAAAAAACTGTCAAGAGGATGTGGGAATACAAGATAATTTTGGAAAAAAATAGTTTCTATCACTATACTTTCATTATTTTATTTATTTAATTTTTATGCAATACAGGAGAAAACCATAGGCTTGTCGCAATTATTTCACCAAGTATAACAAAGTTGCACTTTTTTTGCAGTTTTTTACTTAGAGGGGAATGGAATTTACCCAGTTTAATCCTATTGTAGCTTCTTAAGAATATGATTATAAAAGATCTTTGATTATTAAAATACACCATGTCAATGATTTTCATTAATAGCCTTTGGTAAATTTGTCGTCAAACTATAAAACTGGAAAAGATATCCATAGACACGTAGACATATTTTGGAAGAAGTATATTTCATTAGTTTCTGTTTAAGAACAGTGAAAAAGAGCAAAATTGTGTAAAAAAAAAATAAAAATAAAAGAAAAAAAATGCTGACAATGTCCAAGATGTTGTAAAACTTACCAATATCTGGGGGTTTCCGGCTCCGAGGCAGTGCTTTAATTACACCCAAAAATACCCCAGAGCCTCAAGTATTAATTTGTCTGGATAATCTTTCCTTTCTCTCATTTTTTTCCCCGCTGAAAAAGCCTTCTGGACGTGAAGAAAATATTTGTGTTTATATAAATAAAACAAAAATCAAACTGAATTAATTAAAAGTTCTACATATTTATTTATTTCCATTTCATTTCAAGTATAATATATAATGTTTTCTAAGGAGTTATATTTAGCGCCTCCAAATTTTTCTAGGGTTTCCAGTATTTTCCTTGCAAGAAAATAGTTTTTTCCCAAGACATCCTCAAAAATACATTTATGGACATAATTTTTTGAGAAATTTCAGAGAAATAATAGTTATTGATGGTTTTTGCCCCCCCCCTCCTGAAAAAGGGGGGTTGTTGAATGACTATTCTTATACTTTTCAAGCGTAAGTAAATCCTTATATTCTTGGGGAAAAAATCCAAATTTCACACTTCTTTTAACAATGGCTTTAAAGCTATGCAATAGGTTTCTTCCATATAGCGAAGTTGATAGTTACTTGCTAATTTGTTAAATTTCTAAAAAGTAACGAAACAAGAAATTTTAATCGTAGCCTTTATTGCTAGTTTTATGCCTAGTTCCCATATCTTAATCATAAGTTCAATTTTTATACTTTGTTCCACATCTTGTTTCGAACAGGAGGTGGGAATAAACGTGCAAGATAATTTTGAAAAAAAATAGTTTTTTTTCACTATACTTTTATACTTTCACGAAGTATCACAAATTTGGACTTTTTTGCAGTTTTTTTCCTTAGAGGGGAGTGGAATTGGCCTGCTTTAATTATAATATAATTTTAAAAGATTTTTGGCTACTAAACTACATCAATCGAATAGTTTTCATTAACAGACTTTGGTATATTGGTTGTCCAAATATAAAACTAGAAATAGTATACATAGAAATGTAGACGTATTTTGGAAGAAGTATATTTCGAGATGTTAAGAAAAGTGAAAAAGAGCGAAATTATGTGAAAAAAAATGTCCACAATGTCCAAGTTGCTGTAAAATTTACCAATATATGGGATCTCTGGCTCCTAGATAGTGCTTTAATTACACCCAAAAATATCATTTTTGTACAGAATAATACTTGATATCCGTAAGCTTTAACATCACACAAGTGTTAATTTGTGAGCCTCAAATGTTAATTTGTCTGAATAATTTCTTCTTTCTCTAATTTTTTCTTACTTAAGAAGCCTTCTGGACGTGAACCAAATATTTGTGTTTGTAAAAAAAACAAAAAAAACACTGAATTAACTAAAAGTTTTACATATTTCTTTATTACCATTTCATTCCAAGAGAAATTATAATATATAATGTTTTCCAAGGAGCTATATTTAGTGTCTCCAAATTTCTCCAGGGTTTCTAGTATTTTCCCTGCAAGAAAATCGTTTTTTTCCAAAATATCCTCGAAAATTGTTTTATTTTCGAAAACAACTTCGAAATTAACTCTGACAAAGTAACAATTAGATCTTTTTTTAAATGTTATATATCTTTGGACGTAATTTTTAGAAAAATTTCAGAAAATTAATTGTTATACGGGGTTTTTGCCCCCTCCTCCCAAAAAAAAGGTATTGTGGATTGACTGTTCCTATACTTTTCTAAAGTAAGTAAATCCTTATGTTACAACAGCTATATAAGACACGAATTATGCAAAATTTTCTATCATTCTGTAGAATTACAATTATGTAGGAAAAAAGGACACGCCAAATTAAAAACATTTTCAGTTTTCTAATTTCAAAGACAAAAGCAAAGTTCACTGTCTTATTATAGTGCTTTAATCTATGTTCTGCCAAGAGACATAAATAACGACAAAGATCATACTGCCTTTTCAGTGTAAAAACAATAAAGAATATAATAGACAGAGAAGATGTTCTAAAAATATCCAGTGACAAAACAAAACTAATAAAAACAACCGATTTAGTGACACTTTAGAAAGAATTTAGTATGTCTGAATTGCTGGCATGAGACTCTGTTTTTCAATCCGCGAGACAAAAAACAAAACAAATTATTTTTAGTTTATAACTTAGCTGGATGAAAATGGAAGAGGATTTTTAATCATATGAATTGAAACCTGCTTAATATATGATCTTCTATAAGGCTGAAGTCATCCTGACCCCCACTGTATAAACACGCCTGAATACACACGTATCCACCCTGCTTATATAATTAAAAGCTTATAAAATTTATTATAAAATTATTATATTAGTTAAAAAACAATAGGCTATATCTTTCAATAGATTTGAATAGGACAGCTAATTCTATTTTCAATCCCTCTTCTCTCCCTTATTGTGAGAAAACAAAACTAATAAAAACAACCAATTTAGTGACACTTTAGAAAGAATTTAGTATGTCTGAATTGCTGGCATGAGACTCTGGTTTTCAATCCGCGAGACAAAAAAAAAAAAAAAAAAAAAAAAAAAAAAAAAAAAAACAGTCTCTCACAAAAGATATCTAAATTCTTAACACTAGAAACCAATCCAATTTGGAAAATATTCATTAATGACCCCCTTTCTAATTCTTAACTAAGACTTAGTAAGATAATACAAAGTTAAGCTATTGATATCCAGTGGAGGGGATAAGGACCATAAAGGAGGGCCCGTGAGTATCTAAGGGTCCCTGCCCCTTTCAAAAAAAATTATACAAATCACAAAACAATGTTATATTTTTACTGTTTGTTGTTGGGATTATTTTCTTTCAAAATTTCATTGAAATAATTGTAAGCTGTATTTTCAAATGGTATTACATTATATAAAAATGGTAAAACCAGTAATTATGGCTTATGAACAAACATGCATAATACAAATTTTAAATACGTGGGGTTTTCTGCCGTATTTTGTCTCTTGTGGTGTCTCTACGTCCTGTCAGTGTAATGAATCATCGGCACTGAAGTGGTACAAAATAAATACAGCACAAATACCACGGTATGCAAATACAATATAGTCTAGTCCTCAAAATTGTGTTTTTTGATAGGAGTTCTAAATTGCATTCATTTCAAACTTTGGTGATATCTAAGTTTAATTACTTGACATTTGGTTGTAGTTGTTGCATTTAGATAAGAAGCCGACGGTTACCCCCTGGCAAATACCCCCGGCAAAAAATACCCCTGAAAAAGTTCTTGTTTTTTTTCCCCTTTTCTTACTTCGAAGTGCCTATTTGTGTTCCCTGCACTTCTGTTCATACACCAGACGTGCAGATTCCTCATTATTCTTTTTGAGCTTCCTTAGTGCTTCCACCACTTCCATTTTTTTCTGCACACTCATCATCAAGAAACTCTTTCTCCGTGTTCTTTTTCACTCCTCTTCCATCATCTAAACTAAAAGTCTCTTATCTAGTATAATTGTCCTAAACTTTCATCTGCTTGGCCCTTCTCTATACATCTCTTGGTTTCCTCCTCAACTATACTTTCTCTTAACCGCTTAACCACCTTATCCTCCCCTGTTTTTTCTAAATATTTTTTTCTGAATTAAACCAAGTCTATTTCTATCAGAAATACTATTAATGCCTATTAATAATGCTATCAACCTATATATCTGCTACAGTAGGCTAATGGTCAGACCCAATAAATCTGAAAACTCCGAAGTCACCATATACTGACCAAATGCTTACATCAACTAAAAAATAATCAATTATACAGAGATTCCCAACCCCAAAACGTGTAATATCCCCCTTTTTTATTCTTTCTCAACCTCCTATTCGTAACTAATATTTTCTAAATCCAATAAAAATGTAAAAGTTGGCTTCCCAAACTATTCTTCATCCTTGACCGGTCGTTACTTGTCCTTTTCCATGCATCTTCAAATCTCCATCAATATTCTGATCAATCCAGTTCTCTTCCTCTATCTAGAATTTGTCGGTTAGTTTGACATACACTGAAAGTTTTAACTTAATGCTCTAAGTCGCTCATGAGATATCTCTGATATACTCTATGGACAACCTACACACACATTTTTGTTTCGATTTAGTTGAACATCCCCTCAAAATTCACTGAAGTTTTTAACAATTTCTAACTATAGCAGAAGGGGTTATTTTTCCTTACTCAAATGAGCAAAGCCTTTTATAAACTAATTTATAAAACTTCGATCCGATTTGGCCATCTCTCTCTGGCTGGGCTCCCCCTTTCTCGGGATTTCTTATTAAATTGATAACTTTCGAAAATAGTTTTGTCCCCTATCTTGTTGCCTTGGCCCTTGTTCTGTGTTCTTGCCTCTCAGCAAATTTACATTTTAACATTGCTATAAACTTTCTAGCATTCCCCTCAGAAATATAATTGAAGGGCCTGGATTCTCTAGGAGTACTATCAATAGTATTTTACATCATTTTTCCTGATTATAAAGCTTCACGTTGACCAAACAAACAACCTTCAAAGCTGAAAATAAAAGATTCTTAAGCTTTGCTACCTGATTGTTTGCAATAGACAAGGGTAGTATTTACATAATAACAGTACCAACGTTTTTTTTTTTTTATCTTTTAAACATTACTAAATAGGAAAAAACATTTCTTTTCAACTGAAAGCAATGAGTTAAAATAAGTAAAGTTTATAATTCTCAGTTGAAGTATTTTTCCATGCAAAATACCCACCTCGCCAAAAAATTCCCTCTGAATATTTCTATTCTCACTGAAAAAAAACGTAAAATTTCTTGTGGACGAATCTGTCTGAGAAATTCTCCTTAACAAACTTTCCTTTGAAAAAAAAACATTAATTTCAAATTGTTTTCCAAAAAATGGAAATCTCTTTCCGTGGAATTTTCTCCGAGGATTCCCTCCACGCCCCCCCCCCACTACGTGGGAATTTGATCCTGTTAAATGTTCTTCCATGGATAATTTCTGCCTTGAAAATTACACCATGAAAAAATTCTCTCGTGCAAATCATCCCCACCATGAAGAAATCCCCTAGAAAATTCCAACACAGCTGAAAACTTCTCCTGGAAAAATTTCCAGGAACAACTCCACATACAAAATTGAGACGGCAAAGAGATAGTATGACACATAGAAATAGTTTCGCATGGAAAGGCTGTCAAAGTCCCATAGTGCAAGATTTTCCAAGAAAAGTTCAACCCCGGAAACTTCCATCCCAACGGAAAATTCTCCCCATGGAAAACTACCCCTCCCACACATAAAAATGTTAGTATACTTCCCAATAAAATGTTTCTGTTATTAAAATATTTTTAATATTCAATACAGTAACCCTTTTAAGAAATTAAAGAGAAAAAAACAAGTTTTTAACTATTTCTGATTGCAAATCAGATCATGCCAGAAAATCCTGCTCCCTCGAGGTGGTTTCAGGCACCATCCCCTCTCCCTACTCTGCACCCACCGATAATCTTTCATTACTGATGATTGGAAACTGTACCTTACTGTACATAATTTCATCAAACATAACAAACAATCAGGGAGCAAAGCTTAAGAATCTTTTATTTTCAGCTTTGAAGGGTGGTTGTTTGGTTAACGTGAAGCTTCATAATAAAAATACAGGAATGATGTTAGATACTATTGATAGTGTTCCTAGGTAATCCAGGCCCTTCAATTTCATTTCTAATGAGAATAATAGAAAGCTTATAGCAATCTTAAAATTAAAATAAACTGAGAGCCAAGAAGACAGAACAATGGCCAAGACAACAAGATAGGGGACAAAATTATTTTCTAAAGTTACCCATTTAATACTAAATTCCAGAAAGGGGAGGGGGGTCGGCCAGAGAGAGATGGCCAAATTAGATCAAAGTCTAAAAAACTAATCTAAGTTTTTTTCATTTGAGTAAGGGAAAGTAACCCCTTATAGCACATAGTCTTAATACTTCTTTATTTGTTAAAGTCATAAAAGTGAAAATATTTAAACT
Source organism: Artemia sp. Qi Xiang Cuo (assembly GCF_049724085.1). Lineage (NCBI taxonomy): Eukaryota > Metazoa > Arthropoda > Branchiopoda > Anostraca > Artemiidae > Artemia > Artemia sp. Qi Xiang Cuo. The sequence continues at coordinate 41,644,935 of NC_142808.1, read as the reverse complement.
GTATTTTGTTTTCAGTAAAGTGGAAGTTATTTTCTGGTCTTGAGGAGATGTGGGGGTGGTCAGCCCTACTCATATTAATTGTTGCTCGTTTTGAGTTTGAATCGGTTATTTTATTTCTGTTCGTTTTGGATTTAATTTATTTATTTATGGTCATTTGTGGTAGTTTTACGCTTGGAAAATTATTTGAATTTATTTCTACTCTTTTTTGGCTTAACGGGACTGCCTACTATTCTTTGACAAACTTGTTTTGTGGAAAAAGTTATTTATATTAGTTTCTGTTCATTTCTTATTGACATAGTCTTTTTCATATAAAACAATATTATATATATATATTATATATATATATATATATATATATATATATATATATATATATATATATATATATATATATATATATATATATATATATATATATATATATATATATATATATATATATATATATATATATATATATATATATATATATATATATATATATATATATATATATATATATATATATATATATATATATATATATATATATATATATATATATATATATATATATATATATATATATATATATATATATATATACATATATATATACTTTTTTAGACATCATAGTTTCTATTTTGAAGATTATTTGACTTTATTTCTGCTCATTTTTGGTTTAATGAGGCTCTTTAATTTTCGTTGAAAAAGTTATGTTTCCCATTAACAAATACTATCTGTAAGTAATTAAATAAAAAAAAAAACACAAGTTTTTCAACTGAAAGTAAGGAGGAGCATCAAACCTTAGAATCGAACTAAAATTATTAAACATATGAAAGGGTCTGCCTCCTCCTCAATACCTCGATCTTTACGTTAAAGTTTAGCTTATAGAATTTTAAAACAAAGCTTATTATTCTAATTAAACGACCATTGTGTTTCAGGAATCGTTCTTAAAAAATTATGACAAAAAGTCAAAACTTTAGCATAAAGAGCAAGGTCTTGTGGAAGGGGCAACTCCTTTCATATACATAGTAATTTTTGTGCGTTTTAAGTTTTGATGTTGCTCCTTACTTTTAGTTGATTTTTTTTCAATTTAAATTCTGATCATTTTTAAATAATACCGGTGAATCCAGCTCTGTATTCATGAATGATTCCGATACTTGTGTGTTATAGGCCACTCGCTCAAGTTTACGATGTATAAAACTCGAGAGCAAACGGGTTTCTTCGTTACTTTAAAAACAAATTTGGGCTATATATTTGTACATTAGGGGGTGTGGGTAAAGTATAGCGGGTATGCATGCAAAACGTGTTAGGTACAATTGTTCTGCATATTATGAAGTAAGAATTGTTTTCTGACTTCAAACTGTCCAAATACTTTACCCCCTCCTCCTGATGTGCAAATATATAGCCCAAATTATATATTTCTCATCTATTCTGTCTCTTGTCTTGGTCTTGTCTCGTGCTAAGCTGAAAGAAACTAACGAAGAAACCGGTTTGTTCTCGAGTTTTACACAGCGTAAGCTTGAGTGACTGGCGAATAATACACAACTACAGTAGAAGTGACCCTATTGATCGTGACATGACCACGTGGTCATGTCAGTATTTTTAATACTGACGGGACTCCAAATATGGGCATAGAGTCATTACGGAGAACACTTGGTAATGTCAGTCCCGTACGTACACCAAATATGGGCATAGAGTCAAATGGGAGAAAACGTGGTAATGCCAGTCCCGTACGTACACCAAATATGGGCATAGAGTCATTAGGGAGAACACGTGGTAATGTCAGTCCCGTACGTACACCATATATGGGCATAGAGTCGTTAGGGAGAACACGTGGTTAATGGGGTCAATGACCTAAATTTCCAAGTCAACAACAACAACAACGACCTTGACATTTGCTGAGAGCGTGCACTTACAACAACAACAACATCGAGCTTGGAACACCTGTGCTGTCGACCTCAATTCACCTATCGTGAATCAATAATTCCCCTTAAAAACAACAAATTAATTCCCCTTTCTTGACAGATCAATCAACCAATGACATCATCTGTCAGACTTTAAAAATTTTCGCCTAGAAACGATTCTCCAGGAATAGATCCAAGTCATTAATGTCTTTGCCTTGGAAACAACTCTTTTGGTCGAACTCCAAAGGATATTAATAACCAAAGGCCATGGAAACAATTCTCCAAGAAACATCTTAGCGATGAATTGTTTTAGCGCGGGAATCAGGTTTCTTATTAATTTGAAATGCATTAGCGCAGAGATGTCAAAAACAAAAGGAACACGCTGAAATTACGTTTAGGGATTATTTGCGCGAAACCGTTTTAGACAGGCTATGGAACTATTTCGGCGAAATAGTTAGAGACATTTTGAAAGAAGATTTTAGGTAAGGTTTTAGAAGAGAATTTGAGGGTGAAACTCTGTGGTCGTTATAATACACAAGTTTCATTTGAACAGTGTTGTGAGGTCCTCTACCCCAACCCCAAAGGGTTCCGACCCTCCACCCCAACCCCGAAGGAAGCCCCCGGTCCTCAAAGGTCCACCAAGCTCCCAAAGAGCCCCCAGCCCCCCAAACGCCCTCCGCAGACCCTCAAAGGCCCTCCTCTGGTCCTCAAAGGGGCCCCCCGACCCCCAAACGCCCTCCCCTGGTCCGCAAAGGTCCCCCAGGCTCCCAAAGGGCCAACCAGCCCCCAAAGGTCCTCCCCCGGTCCCCAAAGGTCCACTGGGCCCCCAAAAGACCACCCAATCCTCAAGGGCCCCGGACCCCCAAACGCCCTCCCTGGGCCCCAAAGGCCCTCCCCCGGTCCCCATACATGCACACAAAAACTTACACACACACAAACACTTACACACACACACAAAAACTTACACACACACACGAAAACTTACACACACACACACGAAAACTTACACACGCCAAAACTTACACATACACACACACACACAAAAACTTAAACACACACACACACAAAAAAAATTAAACATGCACACGAAAACTTACATTAGAAAAAAAAATTACATTCGCACAAAATATTACACACACACACACACAAAACTTACACACACACACACACACACGCAAACACACACACACGCCAAAACTCACACACACAAAAACTTACACACACACAAAAACTAACACACACGCACAAAAACTAACACACACACACAAAAACTTACACACACACACACACTAAAACTAACACAAACAATCAAAAAATTACACACACACACAAAAACTTACACACACACACACACACACACAAACTAACACATTCACACGAAAACTTACATTCACACACAAACTTACACACACACACATATACACACAAAACCTACACACAAAAAACCTTACACACACACACACACACACACACAAACTAACACACACACACAAAAAACTTACATCCAAAATCAAAATCTTACACAAACAAAAAATAACACACACACACACAAAAACTTACACCCACACTCAAAAACTTACATTCACACAAAAACTTACTTGCACACGAAAACTTACACACACACACACAAAACTTACACACACGCACAAAAACTTACACACACACACAAAAACTTACACACACACACACACGAAAACTTACACACACACGCGAAAACTTACACACACACACACGCCAAAACTTACACACACACACACACAAAAACTAACACACACACACACACACACAAAAAAATACAAATGCACAATAAAAATAACATGCACAAAAAAACTTACATCCACACAAAAAATCACACACACACACACACACAAAACTTACACACACACACACACACTAAAACACACACAAACACGAAAAAACTAACACACACAAAAACAAATACACAAACACACATACACACAAACACACACAAAAACACAAACAAAAGACAAAAAAAAAAACACACACACACACGCAAAAAAAAATGCAAACACACACACACACACACACAAAACTAACACACACACACACCAAAACACACACACACGCGCCAAAACATATACACACACAAACACTCACACACACACACACAAAAAAAAACTTAAACATGAAAAAAAAAAAAAAACAAACAAACAAGAAAAAAAAATTACACACACACACACACACACAAAACTAACACACAAACACATGAAAACTTAAACACACACGAAAAAACTTACACACATAAAAACTTACACACACACACACAAACACAAACAAACTTACACATGAAAACTAAAACTTAAATTCACACAAAAACTTAAATTCACACAAAAACTTACAAACACACACACACACAAAACTTACACACACACACACACGAAAAAATTAAAAACAAACACACAAACTTACACACAAACAAAAAAAAAAACATACAAACAAACACACACACACACACACACACACACTCACACACACACACACACAAAAACTTACAAACACACACACACACAAAACTAACACGCACAAAAACGAAAACTTACACCCACACGCCAAAAAATACACACACAAAAACATACACACACACACACATACAAAAACTTACACACACACACACACACACAAAAAACTTACACACACACACAAACACACAAAAAAATACGTAAACACAACAAAAAATAACACAAAAACGCACACAAGAAAAAACACGCACAGACAAAAACTTACACACACACTCAAAAAATAACATGCACAAAAAAACTTACATGAACGCCAAAACTTAAACACACCCACAAAAACTTACACACACAACAAAATATTCCTTTATTACCTCTGCAATACGGCTAAAAATAAAGAATTCATACACATTTTCAACTAGCTAAGGGTAAGTGTTTTAAATATGAGCCATTCTGTTGCGAAAACACACGAAAGTTAGAAAAACTATAAAAAATTCCTTTATTAACTCTGCAAGAAGGGTAAAAATGAAGAATTCAAACAAAATTTCAAATAACAAATGGTCAGAGTTTTAAATATGAGACATTCTGTTGCGAAAACACACAAAAGTTAGAAAGAATACAAACAGATACTTTATTACCTCTGCAAAACGGCTAAAAATGAAGAATTCATACATATTTTCAACTAGCTAAGTGTAAGTGTTTTAAATATGAGCCATTCTGTTGCGAAAACACACAAAAGTTAGAAAAAATGCAATATAGTCGGTTATAACCTCTGCAAAACGGCAAAAAATGAATAATTCATACACATTTTCAACTAGGTAAGGGTAAGTGTTTTAAATATGAGCCATTATGTTGCGAAAACACACATAAGTTAGAAAAAATTCAAAATATTCCTTTATTACCCCTGCAATATGGGTAAAAATGAAGAATGCATTCACATTTTCAACTATCGAAGGTTAAGTGTTTCATATATGATCCATCCTGGAGCAAAAACACACAATATAGAAAAAATACACAATATTAATTTATAAAATATAAAATAATGCTAAAAACGACTAATTAAAACGAATTTTCAACAAGCTAATGGTAAGTGGTTTAAATATGAGCCATTCTGTTGCGAAAACACACATAAGTTAGAAAAAATACAAAATATTCCTTTATTACCTCTGCAAAACGGCTAAAAATGAAGAATTCATACACATTTTCAACTAGCTAAGGGAAAGTGTTTTAAATATGAGACATACTGATGCTAAAACACACAAAACTTAGAATATATGCCAAATGTTCCTTTATTACCTCTGCAAGACGGCTAAAAATGAAGAATTCATACATATTTTCAACTAGCTAAGGGTAAGTGTTTTAAATATGAGCCATTCTGTTGCGAAAACACACAAAACTTAGAAAAAATACAAAATCATCCTTTATTACCTCTGCAAATCGGCTAAAAATAAAGAATTCATACACATTTTCAACTAGCTAAGGGTAAGTTTTTTAAATATGATCCATTCTGATGCGAAAACACAAAAAAGTTAGAAAAAATAAAATCTAGAAAAAACTAAAAAATGAAACTATGCACATATATTCTTCTAAAATAACAATAAAATAAATATCAGGTAAAGTTTTTCATTTATGATACATTCTTTTGAGAAAACAAACAAAAGTTAGACAAAATAAAATATCATACTTTATTAACTCTGCAATACGGCTAAAAATGAAGAATTCATACACATTTTCAACTAGCTAAGAGTAAATGTTTTAAATATGAGGCATTCTATTGCAAAAACACACAAAAGTTAGAAAAATGCAAAATGTTACTTTATTACCTCTGCAATACGGCTAAAAATGAAGAATTCATACACATTTTCAACTAGCTAAGCGTAAGTGTTTTAAATGTGAGCCATTCTGTTGCGAAAACACACAAAAGATAGAAAAAATAGAAAATATTCCTTTATTACCTCTGCAAAACGGCTAAAAAGTAAGAATTCATACACATTTTCAACTAGCTAAGGGTAAGTGTTTTAAATATGAGCCATTCTGTTGCGAAAACACACAAAAGTTAGAAAAAATACAAAATATTC